>NC_134353.1:962584466-962764930 GCF_048569485.1 Anomaloglossus baeobatrachus
CAACAATCAGTTCACTGAAGATCATTATTATAGGGTCTCCTTGATGTGGCTGAAGTTTTTGACGATAAAAGCTAAAATAGAAAACTACCGCATCTGAAGGTGGAATTATCGAATGTATATGTGGCGCCCCTGACCTGGTCAGGCACCACTGAGTATTGCACCCATGCTGGGGACAGTACAATACAGGTAATCCAGAAGGCTGACCGAGGTGTGACTACACAGGCGCATAGTGATCAGGTCTCACACATGTACCTATGAGAGGACCCCTGGGGATCCCAGGAGGGGGAAAAGCCTTCACCTCCACTGGAATAGTGGAGGGGGCCAAAAGCCTCCATCTCCTCTCAAGGGGTGTGGTAAGAGAGCCTGGTTGCTAGGTGGCGTAGGCAAGAACAGGAGAGGAGGAGCAGTGAGCCAGTTCAGTGCAGAGTCCAGGGAGCTCGAGAGAGGAGCAGACCCCGTGGGCTGCTGTAGTCTGACAGCGTCCGCGCAGTGGCTACCGACGGGGGAGAACGGTCACCTAGGAGTGCTACCCGAAACCCATCTCCAGCTAGAGAGAGAGCACAGAGTGGGAAGTAAGGAGACTGCTAGGGAGAACCAGGCCCAAACGGGCGGCAGATCCCGGAGCGGGGATAGATCCACCTTTCCCTGCTAAACCTGCCGGTGTGGGGCCCTCAAAGCCCACACCACAACACCACAAAAGCCGCAGCCACGTAGCCACAGTTAGGGCCCACAGTTCACAGGAGGCAAGCAGCTGGAGTGATCTGGCCCAGGCAACAAGCAAACGGCAAACGAAGGGGAGAGTGGCTTCAGCAACTTCCCTGGGTGACCCCCATAGGGACTAAAAGTCGGGGTTACCCCAAACCACCAAGGGCTAAGGAAGGCGAGTTGGTAGTCACCATCAGAAGTCAGCCTGAAGGATACCTGGTTCCAGCCTGGTTCATCCCAGCTACGCCCGGGTTACTCACCCTGCCATCTGAAGTGAGTAAAAACCCTGAAAGACACTCTGCGTGTGTGGAGTTATTCTGCGCCTTGTGGTACTACACACCTACACAGGACCCTGGGGCTTGCCTCACTCTCAGGAGGCTATTCCAACTAACTGCACTCACCATCAGCCCCAGGCGTCCCTCAACCTGCAGTGGCGGTCCCCACTGACCGCAATACTGAGAGTGGCGTCACGACAAATAGAAGATTTCCCTACCAGTGACAAGATCCAGCCGAGTGGAGTCCCTGAAGGTAATGCACCGACACAACACCTGTGGGGCTTCACATATACACATGATGTTTTTCTGAAGGAAAAGAACTCAGAGTACCGGCCATTATTAACAGACAGAAAGAAGAAAACAATCGACTTGAGATCTCCAGAAAAGTCGATAAGTTCAGCAGGAGAGGAGACGAGGGATGTAAGAGGAGCAGAGCCGGACGGGGAGATTTCTGCCACTATTAACGATGCTACAGGTTTTCCTCTTCAAGGTCTTTCCGACCCTCGGGGATCTCACCCATAATCCTGGTCCAAGGACCTCGCTACCGGTGAAGGCACAAGAATAAACCTCAAAGCAGAAATGACACAAGCAAAATGGAGCAGAAAAATCTGCACAGAAGATGGAAAGTGAAAATTCAGCTCGGTACAAGGTGTTATAGCCGCGAGTCGGAGACGAGACGTGAGAGCAGATCCTCTCCACAGCGAAGAGCGGAGAATGAAGATTGTCAACCAATATTATAGGCACAGCGAGCCGTCGCCAGCCACAACATGGAGGACCTGGGGGCAGAGCTGCTCTCATCCTGCACAAATAATACCACTGACATGTACTGTGGAGCGCGGAGTGGAGGAGACACATCGCCAACCTGAAATTATAGAAGATCTCTGCACCATCGCCATGAGCGGAGCACAATGTGGCCTCTGACTGCAAACCCAGAGATGTGAGCAGCTCCGTACAATAAAAGAAGCTGAAAACAGGATTAATCCCCCGAAATCTTCCTCTCCGCACTTCACAGGACAGCCATCAGCAATCGTGATACCAGGATCTCACATCATGATAAATTATGGCTGTCATCCAGTTTGATGCTTTGAAAACTGTGGGAAGAAGTGATATTGAATGGTCGTTCTTCACGCAATATTCCCCCAGATCTTGGCCCCTGTTTTTCTTAGTGACAGAACTGTTGAAGCAGGAGGAGAACCAAGGTTTAATCATAAGACGGTCGGAAAAACGGAAAGTGACAGCAACAATAAAAACACAAGATGGCCAACCGTAAATAAGTGCGACCACCTGGACCATCGAGCAGGATTATTTCGACAAGACTCCTCTATCTTCTCCACACCCTTGTGTTACCTCCAGATGCCTTCACTAGTAAAGACTTTGTCCCCCGCAGACTCCTATGTCCCCTAGACTGCTTTGTCATACTTCGATTCTTCTGTCCTCCTCTAGGTTCCTTTATTCCCTGCAGACATCCCTGCCATCTTCCAGACTCCCCTGACTACTTTGTCTTTCTTAGACTTTCTAAAGGGGGCTTTACACGCTACAACATCGCTAATGCGAACTCGTTGGGGTCACGGAATTTGTGACGCACATCCGGCCGCATTAGCAATGTTGCTGCGCGTGACACCTATGAGCGATTTTGCATCGTTGCAAAAACGTGCAAAATCGCTCATCGGTGACATGGGGGTCCATTCTCAAAAATCGTTACTGCAGCAGCACACATGGCTGCGTGTGACACCGCAGGAACGAGGAAGCTCTCCTTACCTTCCTCCCGGCCGCTATGCGGAAGGAAGGAGGTGGGCGGGATGTTCGTCCCGCTCATCTCCACCCCTCTGCTTCTATTGGGCGGCGGTTCAGTGACGCAGCTGTGACGTCGCTGTGACGCTGAACACTGTCACCGGTCACAGCGACATCGCCGGGCAGGTAAGTATGTGTGACATGTCTGGGCGATGTTTTGCGGCACGGTCAGCGATTTGCCCGTGTTGCACAAAAGATGGGGGTGGGTACCCACGCTAGCGATATCGGTACCGATATCGCAGCGTGTAAAGGAGCCTTTAGACTCGTCTATCACCTCTCATCAGTTGCAAATGACTCGCCCACCCCAGGGCTATGGGACACCCGGTGCCGGGCCGGACTAGTCCGGGGGGTCGTCAGTGGTAGCGGGGCCCAATTCCGTGACCCTGGCGGGAGTCAATTAATATGGCTTCAGTGTCTTGGGGGGTGATTAAAGTTTATATTTGTCGTGACGCCACCTGTGGTTTGCGGCTATTAAGCCGCGGCTGCTATATGAGGCCTCCGGGGTGATGGAATGGCAGCTTGGATGGTCCTGCTCCCCACAGGTGGAGCGGTACCCCGGGGCACAGTTGGTGCTTGTAAGTGTCTATGCAGTGATGGAAGCCTATGAAGATGAAATAACTGAGGCAACTCCAGAGGGTGCAATTTCAAGATGTTTACTCACAGTTCCTGGTAGGTGCACACTGGTGCCTCTGGACTGCTGAGACCCACTGTCAGGGACCTCCAACGATCCTGGGTAGATCTGGGGGTAAAAGCCGGTGCACCCCTCTATGTGTTCCTTTCTTCAGCTGTCTCCTTAAGTCTTGCCCTTGTTGGCTGAACCTGGCTCGGCCTCCACTACAGCCTCCGGGCCAGGGGCTTGCCTGTCGGTAATTTACCCCCGTTCTAGAGGTTCTGCTGTGGGCTATGGCCCGGGGAGCTTGCAGCTTTCCCTGGGCCTCGGTTTTACTTTTGGAGATGACTTTTCCTCCTCCAGTGTCTAGGGACCGTCCCTTGTGTGCAGCTTGATCCCTCCACCGAACCTTCTTATTGTGTAACAGGCCACGAGCCTGAAACCTATCTGTGGCCCTGGAATCCCTTTTTTTCTCTACTTGGTGTCACCTGGACCCTCTGAGTCCCAGGGTCTTCACCCGGAAGCGTCACTTTCTTCTCTTGCTCCTGACTGACTAGAGCACTACTCTTCTCTCTCTTCTGCCTCCCGCAGAACTTTTTCCTTCTCCTTCACTTCCACTTCGCCTCTCTCTCTCTGCCTCCCGCAGACTTCCTCACTCCCCTCCTCCCTGAGGTAAACTGAAACTCTCTCTTGACCTTCCTTACTATTCTGCTCTCGGGTGGCTCCTCCCACCCCCCGGTTGCTAAGCTACCACCCTATGGGAGCAGGGATGGGTCTTACGGCCCCTCCCAGCATGCAGCATGGGAGGGTTGCTGCCACTGTCCCTGGTCCCTGTGTGTAACTTACAATAGGTGTAGTGTGAATTTGCCTGTGTACCGGCGTTCACTCCTTTCCTTACCCAGGATGGGACATCACACCTCTGGCTGGGGTGCAATGTTCCTGTGGCGACGGAAGCCTCAGGGGCGCCACACAAACACATCTGTCTCTTCTACATACTACTGTTCTTCTCCAGAGTTTTCCATCCCCATCCAGTCTCCTCTGTCCTTCTGTCCTCCTCCAGAGTCTTCTGTCCACCTTCAGATATCTTGGTCACTTATAAACACTTATGTCCCTCCAAGACACAACTGTTCTTCATACTACTTGATCCTCCTTCAGACTACCCTGACTCCTCATGACTGCTCTGTCCTCCTCAGATTCCTCTGTCTTCCTTAGACTCTTCTTTCCCCTCCAAACACTTTGGTCACTTGTAAACACTTAAGTCTGTCCTAGACACAAATGTTCTTCTCCATATGCCTCGGTCCTCCTCCTCTAGACTACCCTGACTACTGCAGTCTGCTCTGTCCTTTGTTTTCCTTAGAATCTTCTGTCCCCTCCAAATCAAGTGTAGACACTTATGTCCCTTCTAGACACAACTGTTTTTCTCCATACTCCTCAGGCCTTCTCCAGACTACCATGACTCCTCATGACTGCTCTATCCTCTCCAGATTCCTCTGTCTTCCTTAGACTCTTCTGTCCCCTCCAAGTCATGTGTAGACACATCTGTCCCTTCTAGACACTACAGCTCTGCACCAGACTCCTCTGTACCCCTCTTGACCATTCTGTGCCCTTAAGACTGCCATGTCTTGTGTAGACCCCTCTGTCCTCTCTAGATGCCTCTGTACCCTCCAGACCTCTCTGATGGTATTATGTATACACCAAGGAGTACAGAAGCCTGTAGGTGCCAAGAAATGTGCAAACAATGGAGTAAACTGCATTTCTGCCATATAGACCTGAGGTATTTGAGAGCCCACCAGACACGACAATGCAGCGTCCTCTGATGGGGCTCTTACTTTTTTTTATTAGGTATACTTATGCCAGGATAAGAGCTTAGGATCTAGCATTAATTGAAAATAACCTTGGACCAATTGCAGGAAGATCTCGACCAACTAAGGGGATCACCACCACCTCCATATGTATGCTACAAAGAGAGAAAACATGATTAGGACCTCCCAAAAGAAGCGAGTAAGTGTGAACAGGTGCAAGCTGCTGTGGCTGCAAAGTATCCAAACCAAAGAATACACTCTTACATGAAAACATCCTTGCACCGATGTGAAGAGGAACTCAGTCAGCGAAGATCATCACCACCTCCATATGTATGCTACAGAGAAAGAAGACCTGACGAGTGGAGTAAGCGAGCCCACCAGCCACAACTATGAGATGATATTTGATAGTGTCACGCTCCCCGGGTCCCCTGTGCTGCCCTCCGGCTCACCTGTCACGCTCCCCGCTCTCCAGCACCCCTTGCCAGCGCGTCCCCAGCGTCCTGGTCCCCGCACCCGGCGTCCGTCGGCTTCACAGCCCCATCCTGGCCCTGCTGCTTCCTCCTCGCAGCTTCCTGCTCTGGCTTCTGGCACTCGGGCAGCGCGCATGCGCATTAGGGCGCGCGCGCGGTCATTGACCCTTTCTTAAAGGGCCAGCGTCCATTAACAGGAAATGATGCAAAACAGGTACAGGGTATAAAGGGGGTTTATGTCCAAGAGGGCGGGGCCTGATCTTCGTGTTTCTTAAGCTAGGAGTCAGGTCTCCTGGTGTATATGTGTATATACTCACCTATCTCTCTTGTAGAGCCGTGCCTGCCTCGCCATCCGGTCCAGACCGAATCCCGAACCCCGAACGCAGTCCATCTGCCATCCTGACAGTCCGTACCATCTCGGATCCCTGCGGTGACCTGTCATCTCGCTCCAAAGGTTCCGGACCCCGCCTGACATCTTCTCGGCTTCCGAACCTGAGCTCCGTCACCCGGACTACCACCAGTGACTCCGTAGTCCCAGGGACTTCTCCGTTATACTCCTGTGCACGGACTGTTCTGCTGCCTATAGTGCTCCAGCTACCGGACCCCTTACCACCATCTAGGAGTTCGGCCCAGTGGATCCACCTCCTGGGTCTGCCCGTCCACCTGGCCCTGACAGATAGTGGCCTCTTATGGTGCCTCATCTCCCACATGGAACAAAGGATTTATAATGATACAATCTCATTGTTCCCCAGACACCTGCCATTACGGAATGAGATGGTTATAACGTTGCCAATCGTCATAATAACATTTATGGTATCAGCTGTAAATCTGAAAAAGACAAGAGCCTAGATCAGAGGTGACCAAGATTTATGGTTCATGGCGAGGCACCGGCTCATGGCGAGGCGGTGGCTCATACCAAGGCGCCGGCTCATAGCAAGGTCCAAGCTCATGGCGAGGCACTGACTCATGGTGAGGCACCGGCTCATGGCGAGGCTCCTGCTCATGGCGAGGCTCCTGCTCATGGTGAGGCACCGGCTCATGGCGAGGCACTGGCTCATGGCGAGGCATCGGCTCATGGCGAGGCACCGGTTCATGGTAAGGCTCCTGCTCATGGCAAGGCTCCGGCTCATGGCGAGGCTCCTGCTCATGGCAAGGCTCCTGCTCATGGCAGG
Organism: Anomaloglossus baeobatrachus; assembly: GCF_048569485.1. Classification (NCBI taxonomy): domain Eukaryota; kingdom Metazoa; phylum Chordata; class Amphibia; order Anura; family Aromobatidae; genus Anomaloglossus; species Anomaloglossus baeobatrachus. The sequence continues at coordinate 962,591,292 of NC_134353.1, forward strand.
CTCCTACTCATGGCGAGGCTCCGGCTCATGGCAAGGCTCCTGCTTATGGCAAGGCTTCTGCTCCTGGTGAGGCACCGGCTCATGGCAAGGCACCGGCTCATGGCAAGGCACCAGATTAAAGCAAGGCACGTACACATGACAAGGCACCGACTCATGGTGAGGCACCAACTCATGGCGAGGCTCCGGCTCATGGCGAGACACCGGATCATGGCGAGACACCGGATCATAGCGAGGCACTGACTCATGGAAAGGCTCCGGCTCATGGCGAGGCACCGGCTCATAGCGAGGCACTGGCTCATAGTGAGGCACCGGCTCATGACAAGGCTCTGGCTCATGGTGAGGCTTCGGCTCATGGCAAGGCACCAGCTCATGGTGAGGCACCAGCTCATGACGAGGCACCGGATTAAGGCAAGGCACTGACTCATGACAAGAAACCGACTCATAGTGAGGCACCAACTCATGGTGAGGCACCGGCTCATGGCGAGACACCGGATCATGCCGAGGCACTGGCTCATGGCGAGACACCGGATCATGCCGATGCACCAAATCATGCCGAGGCACTGGCTCATGGTGAGGCGTGACATTACTCTAGAAGCTCTAGACGCGGCCTCCTTTATATTCATCTACTAATGACTGTTTCTAGGGTCCAGGCCATAAAAATACGATTAATGAAATTGATTTAAATTGCGCAGAGCCTCGGTGAGATAGAAATAGTATTGTAGCAATCATCCGGAGCCTCGGCGGCTTTGTATCTTATTTGCATAGCTGTAATTGGGATTCTTCTGCAAATGTAAAAAGTGATACGATTCAGCTGGAGGATCCGAATCCTCATTTCCTACAAGAAGACGAGATTTTTGTTCTGCTAGAAGGCAAAAGCGTCCCCGAGAAACGGAAATCTGCATCACATCTGTGCTCAACACTGAGGGGGGGGGGGGCACTTACTTTATTTAGCTGTTTATGCAACAGAAAACCACTGACATCTAAATATATTTACTGATCTCATTAATTATCTGTTACACAATGGATAAGTCATATCTCGGAATGTTACTTCTATTTCAGTATGAGTCAAACTTATATTTTATTACCACAGAGATTAAAAAAAATGGGAAACTTCCAACAGTGCGGATTAACTAAACATAAACATGTAACACTTATCACTGGTTCTATCACATAACAGCACACCATGTGGTCAGGAGCGGTATTACATGTAACACTTATCACTGGTTCTATCACATAACAGCACACCATGTGGTCAGGAGAGGTATTACATGTAACACTTATCACTGGTTCTATCACATAACAGCACACCATGTGGTCAGGAGCGGTATTACATGTAACACTTATCACTGGTTTTATCACATAACAGCGCACCATGTGGTCAGGAGCGGTATTACATGTAACACTTATCACTGGTTCTATCACATAACAGCACACCATGTGGTCAGGAACGGTATTACATGTAACACTTATCACTGGTTCTATCACATAACAGCGCACCATGTGGTCAGGAGCGGTATTACATGTAACACTTATCACTGGTTCTATCACATAACAGCACACCATGTGGTCAGGAGCGGTATTACATGTAACACTTATCACTGGTTCTATCACATAACAGCACACCATGTGGTCAGGAACGGTATTACATGTAACACTTATCACTGGTTCTATCACATAACAGCACACCATGTGGTCAGGAGCGGTATTACATGTAACACTTATCACTGGTTCTATCACATAACAGCACACCATGTGGTCAGGAGAGGTATTACATGTAACACTTATCACTGGTTCTACCACATAACAGCACACCATGTGGTCAGGAGCGGTATTACATGTAACACTTATCACTGGTTCTATCACATAACAGCACACCATGTGGTCAGGAGCAGTATTACATGTAACACTTATCACTGGTTCTATCACATAACAGCACACCATGTGGTCAGGAGAGGTATTACATGTAACACTGATCACTGGTTCTATCACATAACAGCACACCATGTGGTCAGGAGCGGTATTACATGTAACACTGATCACTGGATCTATCACATAACAGCACACCATGTGGTCAGGAGCAGTATTACATGTAACACTTATCACTGGTTCTATCACATAACAGCACACCATGTGGTCAGGAGCGGTATTACATGTAACACTTATCACTGGTTCTATCACATAACAGCACACCATGTGGTCAGGAGCGGTATTACATGTAACACTTATCACTGGCTCTATCACATAACAGCGCACCATGTGGTCAGGAGCAGTATTACATGTAACACTTATCACTGGTTCTATCACATAACAGCGCACCATGTGGTCAGGAGCGGTATTACATGTAACACTTATCACTGGTTCTATCACATAACAGCGCACCATGTGGTCAGGAGCGGTATTACATGTAACACTTATCACTGGTTCTATCACATAACAGCGCACCATGTGGTCAGGAGCGGTATTACATGTAACACTTATCACTGGTTCTATCACATAACAGCGCACCATGTGGTCAGGAGCGGTATTACATGTAACACTTATCACTGGTTCTATCACATAACAGCGCACCATGTGGTCAGGAGCGGTATTACATGTAACACTGATCACTGGTTCTATCACATAACAGCGCACCATGTGGTCAGGAGCGGTATTACATGTAACACTTATCACTGGTTCTATCACATAACAGCGCACCATGTGGTCAGGAGCGGTATTACATGTAACACTTATCACTAGTTCTATCACATAACAGCACACCATGTGGTCAGGAGCGGTATTACATGTAACACTGATCACTGGTTCTATCACATAACAGCGCACCATGTGGTCAGGAGCGGTATTACATGTAACACTTATCACTGGTTCTATCACATAACAGCACACCATGTGGTCAGGAGCGGTATTACATGTAACACTTATCACTAGTTCTATCACATAACAGCGCACCATGTGGTCAGGAGCGGTATTACATGTAACACTTATCACTGGTTCTATCACATAACAGCACACCATGTGGTCAGGAGCGGTATTACATGTAACACTTATCACTGGTTCTATCACATAACAGCGCACCATGTGGTCAGGAGCGGTATTACATGTAACACTTATCACTGGTTCTATCACATAACAGCGCACCATGTGGTCAGGAGCGGTATTACATGTAACACTTATCACTGGCTCTATCACATAACAGCACACCATGTGGTCAGGAGCGGTATTACATGTAACACTTATCACTGGTTCTATCACATAACAGCACACCATGTGGTCAGGAGCAGTATTACATGTAACACTTATCACTGGTTCTATCACATAACAGCACACCATGTGGTCAGGAGCGGTATTACATGTAACACTTATCACTGGTTCTATCACATAACAGCACACCATGTGGTCAGGAGCTGTATTACATGTAACACTTATCACTGGTTCTATCACATAACAGCACACCATGTGGTCAGGAGCGGTATTACATGTAACACTTATCACTGGTTCTATCACATAACAGCACACCATGTGGTCAGGAGCGGTATTACATGTAACACTTATCACTGGTTCTATCACATAACAGCACACCATGTGGTCAGGAGCGGTATTACATGTAACACTTATCACTGGCTCTATCACATAACAGCACACCATGTGGTCAGGAGCGGTATTACATGTAACACTTATCACTGGTTCTATCACATAACAGCACACCATGTGGTCAGGAGAGGTATTACATGTAACACTTATCACTGGTTCTATCACATAACAGCACACCATGTGGTCAGGAGCGGTATTACATGTAACACTTATCACTGGCTCTATCACATAACAGCACACCATGTGGTCAGGAGCGGTATTACATGTAACACTTATCACTGGTTCTATCACATAACAGTGCACCATGTGGTCAGGAGCGGTATTACATGTAACACTTATCACTGGTTCTATCACATAACAGTGCACCATGTGGTCAGGAGCGGTATTACATGTAACACTTATCACTGGTTCTATCACATAACAGCACACCATGTGGTCAGGAGCGGTATTACATGTAACACTTATCACTGGTTCTATCACATAACAGTGCACCATGTGGTCAGGAGCGGTATTACATGTAACACTTATCACTGGTTCTATCACATAACAGTGCACCATGTGGTCAGGAGCGGTATTACATGTCACACTTATCCTATATACATACACACACAGCCCTGCAACCTCTATATTCTTATAATAAATCATGGTATGTGTTAAAGGGGCACACTGGAACTCTTTCGCCCAGGGCCCACGAAAACCTGGAGCCTGCCCTTACTGTAGCCAAGCAATCCAGAGCGGGACAGTAGTGGAGACTCAGCGCTGGACCCAGGGAGGGTGAGGAAAGCACAGTCTGATTTTTAGAGCAAGTTGTTTATATAGAGAAGTTTTTTGAAGGCAGATAACTCGTATATGTGCAGGACATATGAATAGAGTCTAATAATGCAACATCTAGTAATATCCCCATTTTCTGTAGCGTTGCAGCAGCCGTCATCCCTCGTTACAGATGCAGCTTCACGGCAGCGAGATCGCTGGAGGAAGATAAAGTATCTGCTTGATAATCTGCTGGAACTAATTTGTATTAACATTGGTGATATGTGTTATCCCGCAGCTCCTGATAGAAACTGGACCTGTCATGTACCATCTGCTGCCTGGCAGAGGATCCGTGTAATCCAATGTACCGGCCTGAGGGGCTTCTTACATTTGGCAAAGACTCTAGGTCCATCATTAATGATAGATATTCAAAATAGACACAATAAAACCCATCTCCTCCCGAGGGTCCTTCAGCCCCCGGAGACCATCTGCAGCTCACCGTCCTCCAGCTGATGGCATTGTAATCATTTCTACGTCTTCTGAAAATGTAAAGAGCAAATTCGACAAAAGGAGGAAAACAACAATAAGAATGAAAAGAAAACATTGTTAGAATAGTAATAAACAGGAAGACATTAGAACAAACACAAGAAGGTCCACAGAGCCCAGAATTGTTTTCTGGATCTAAAGGGTCTTCAGTGGAGATGACCCATGATAGAAAGCGGTGGGGTAAAGTATATGTAACCCAACTCTGACTCCCATGGCCAGTCTACTGTGGTCCACCAGATACTTGCCAGGTCTTACAGGCACGCTCCATAGCAGGGGAGCACATACCATTGGTGCAGCCATTGCATCTGCACTGGACCTAGAGGTGTAGGGGGTACGCTGACACAAGCAACAAATGTTGCTAGATGTGCATGTGATGATTCAGCGTCAGGCCACACGTGTGGGGGTGAACTGTTCATAATTACAGCAGATGTATTATTCATTTGTTTGTTACCCATTGTTTCATGTCAGACTGACCGGAGCTCTATTGTCTGTTAAATGTAGATTGCCTCAGCCCCTTTGACTACATCAATCAGAGGAATTATGCAGTCGGATTGAACTAGCGACCAATGAAAGAGCAGCCATCTCCACTAATCCTGTGAGACTCAATACCCTGAAACTGGCAGGTATAAAAAGGGCCTTTTTCCTATCACCAGATTTATATTCTACAGGACGTCAGTAAAGGATTCACGGTTTCAGCTGGAGGATCATGGACCTGCTTCAAGAGTCATTCATTGTACAGGACTTCATAGTCCAAACAAAAGAAAGAACCAATAAATTTAAGGATTTCTTCTAGGCCTGGACCTGATGAAGCGCTATCGGGGGCGAAACGGCTGCTGTCCATATGTTTCCCGCACCTCCCTGCACACCTTTGTTACAGTTTGTATGATGAAGAAATAAAAGAAGAAATCCTTGAATTTACAGGCAAGTGCCCCTCTTATTTCTTTTGTTTGGACTTTGATTCACTGCACCTATTAGAAGCCTAGAACCAGTGGCATAAGGAATACTCACCCTGCACCTTTGGTCCTGTGACATAATAGTAACGGCACAAGTAAGAGTCTCTGGTGCAGATCCGTTCCTTCTTTGGACATTATTTTACAGGACTTCAGGCTAGGATACATGGTTCCAGCTGGAGGATCATAGAAATGCTGCACTGCTCAAAGCTGAGCCCACAAATTCACTTTGAGATCCCAGGTTGGGTCAATTCAGTTGCCTCACTACATATCTTGCTGTGTTGGTCAGCTTCCTAAGCTTCCTAAGCTATCTCCTCTCAGTGGGCGCTCACCAAAGGTTGGGTCCTGCTGGCTGGGGGATATTGGCCCAGGAAGCCCCGAAGTCAAGAAGATTCTAATTCCTGGCTCTCCAGGAGAAGGGTGAGACTCTGCTGCTTGTACCATCTTGTGTTCTTGCTGGGAATGTGTTATATTCTGTTGACTGTTGGTGACCAATAAAGTCTTACGAATCTGTGGTTCCCTCACCCTGTGTTGTCTGAGTTCTGCTCATGGGAAGGAGTGCGGGCGTTCAGTTAGATGAGCCCTGGTCAGTGCGGTTCTTCTGAATATAGCCAGGCCAACCGACGAGAGCACCCGCTGACCTTCCTGTCTCCACATTGCACCGTTGGACACACATTCAACTGAAATGTATTGGGGCACTGAGACCGGCAACTTACTGTAAAGCTATAGACGCCGCCAGCCAATCAGAGGCCAGCAGCTGACCTCAGCATGCACACGATGGCTGGCTCATGGCAATGATGTCATACTACATGGTGGTCAAGCCGATGTTAGCTGCTCGTGCTTGAACCGGCTAAAGAAGAGGACACCGAGTGACGTGAGAGTGGAGGAAGGTAAGACTAATAATTTATGACAGGGGAAAGGGAGCAGAACAGGGAATATTATGACAGGAAAATGCCCACATTGGAGGATAATATTATTGGAAAGGGCCCAAGACGGGGGACATTATACCAAAAAGGAGCCCAGGATAGCAGACATTATCTCAGGAAGATGGTGACCATTATACCAAGAATGGAGGCAGGATAGCAGACTTCATATCAGGAAAAGTCCCAGGATAGAGGGCATAGTTACCGGAAGGAGCCGACGATTAGGGGATTTATAAAAGGAAGAAGCCCCTTGGGGACATCATACCAAGATGGAGAACATTATACCAGTAAAGGATGAGGATGGGGACATTATACCTGGAAAGGGGCCAGTATGGGGGACATTAATCCAGGAAGGGGGTCAGGATGGGGAAAGTTATACCAAGGTGGCAAAGAATGACGGACATTATACCAGGAAAGGGCCCAGGATAGGGGATGTTATACCAGGAAGGAGGCCAGGATAGGGAACGTTATACCAGGAAGGAGGCCAGGACAGGGAATGTTATACCAGGAAGGGGCCCAGGATAGGGGACGTTATACCAGGAAGGGGGCCAGGATGGGGACATTATACCAGGAAGGGGGGCTGGATGGGGACATTATACCAGGCAGGGGCCCAGGATAGGGGACATTATATTAGGAAAACTCCCAGGATAGAGAGCATAATTACAGGAAGGAGCCCAGAATTAGGGGATTTATAAAAGAAAGAAGCCCCATGGGGACACTATACCAAGATGGGGGACATTATACCAGGAAGGGATCAGGATGGGGGACATTATACCTGGAAAGTGGCCAGGATGGGGGACATTAATCCAGGAAGGGGGTCAGGTTGGGGGAAATTATACCAGGTTGGCCAAGAATGAGGGACATTATATCAGGAAAGGGCTCAGATAGGGGACATTATACAAGGAAGGGGGCCAGGATGGTGACATTATACCCGGAAGGGGCCCAGGATAGGGGACATTATATCAGGAAAGATCCCAGGAAGGAGTACATTATTCCTGGAACGGGCGCATGATGTGGGAATTTATCTCAGGAAGAATCCCAGGATGTTGAACAATATAACAGGAATGGGTCCAGTATGAGGGACATTATTACACCAATTATTATACCAGTAAGGGAGTCAGGATGGAGAAATTATACCAAGAAGGAGCCCAGGATTGGGACATTATACCAGGAGAGGGCACAAGATAGGGACACTATACCAGGAAGGGACCAAGATAGGGGACATTACATCAGGAAATTTCCCAGGATGAAGAAAATTATTAAAGGAAGGGACCCATGAAGGGCGAATTCATATCAGGAAGGAGCAAGAGATGGGGACAGCATCTGACCAGAAGAGTCCATCAAATCCACCATTACAAAAGAAGCTTTACCACGCTCCATCAACAGTCATTAATGTTATATGTAACAAGAGAGGACACTACAGATATGTAAGGTAGCGAGCTGTACAAAATAAGAGAGGGCACTATATAAAAAGAGTCAGAAACATACATAATGAGAAGAGACTATGTAATGTATAATCTATATGCACGCAATATATGTATATAATCTGTACTAAAAGAAGAAGGGCCCAAACACATTTCTTGTACAGGGGCCCAAATCTGTCAGTGTCCGCTATTCAAAGGAGGAAATAAGTATTTTCCAAATAAATATATTTCTAGAGGTGATATTAAGATTAATTTCTCACCAGATGTCAGTAACAACCCATCCAATCCACAGAGGCAAAGACGTCAAACCATAGATGTCCATATACCAAGTTATGTGTAATAATGAGAAATAAAACAGGGAAAAAGTATTGAACTCATGATGATAAAGACTTGCAAAATCCATAGAAAGTCCTGACCCCAGCTGAAATCTATCAGTAATTAGAAAGCAATCCTGCCACTGCCACATTTCAGTGCACTGCATAGTGGCCGTTCTCAGTACTGCAGCTCTGTTCCTGCCACTTAGTGAAAAATATTATCAGCCAGTTCAACTGATGGCTGATAAAAAGGTGTCTCATTAACAAGAACACAACCACACAAGAAACATCTAATGTTCGGTAAAACCAGTGAGCTGTCTCAAGACCTTTGCAATCTTGTTATTTCCAAACATATTGATGGCATTGGTTACAGAACACATTCTAAACTACTGAAGATTACAGTGAGCGCTGATGGGATCATAATACAAAACTAGAAAGAACAACATTTCAGCATAAACCATCCACAACCAGGTGCTCCTGCAAGACTGAAGATAGGGGCGAGTGAGAGGAAAGGAAGAGCGTTAGGATAGAGGAAAGGACGAGTGTGAGGAGAAGATGGGGCAAGTGAGAGGAAAGGAAGAGCGTTAGGATAGAGGAAAGGACGAGTGTGAGGAGAAGATGGGGCAAGTGAGAGGACAGGACCAGCGTGAGGAAAGAGGAAAGGACGAGCATGAGGAGAAGATAGGGGCGAGTGATAGGAAAGGATGAGCGTGAGGAGAAGATAGGGGCGAGTGAGAGGAAAGGAAGAGCGTTAGGATAGAGGAAAGGACGAGTGTGAGGAGAAGATGGGGCAAGTGAGAGGACAGGACCAGCGTGAGGAAAGAGGAAAGGACGAGCATGAGGAGAAGATAGGGGCGAGTGAGAGGAAAGGAAGAGCGTTAGGAGAGAGGAAAGGATGAGTGTGAGGAAAAGATGGGGCGAGTGAGAGGACAGGACCAGTGTGAGTAGAGAGGAAAGGACGAGTGTGAGGAGAAGATGGGGCGAGTGATAGGACAGGACCAGCGTGAGGAGAGAGGAAAGGACGAGTGTGAGGAGAAGATAGGGGCGAGTGAGAGGAAAGGAAGAGCGTTAAGAGAGAGGAAAGGACGAGTGAGAGGAAGGGGCGAGTGAGAGTAAAGGACGAGCGTGAGGAGAGAGGGGAAAAGACGAGCGGGAGGAGAGGCGAGTGTGAGGAGAGAGGGGAAAAGACGAGCGTGAGGAGAGAGGGGAAAAGACGAGCATGAGGGGAGAGGGGAAAAGACGAGCGTGAGGAGAGAGGGGAAAAGACGAGCGTGAGGAGAGAGGGGAAAAGACGAGTGTGAGGAGAGAGGGGAAAAGACAAGCGTGAGGAGAGAGGGGAAAAGACAAGCGTGAGGAGAGAGGGGAAAAGATGAGCGGGAGGAGAGAGGGGAAAAGACGAGCGGGAGGAAAGAGGGGAAAAGACGAGCGGGAGGAGAGAGGGGAAAAGACGAGCATGAGGAGAGAGGGGAAAAGACGAGCGTGAGGAGAGAGGGGAAAAGACAAGCGTGAGGAGAGAGGGGAAAAGACGAGCGTGAGGAGAGAGGGGAAAAGACAAGCGTGAGGAGAGAGGGGAAAAGATGAGCGGGAGGAGAGAGGGGAAAAGACGAGCGGGAGGAAAGAGGGGAAAAGACGAGCGGGAGGAGAGAGGGGAAAAGACGAGCATGAGGAGAGAGGGGAAAAGACGAGCGTGAGGAGAGAGGGGAAAAGACAAGCATGAGGAGAGGGGAAAAGACGAGTGGGAGGAGAGAGGGGAAAAGACAAGCGTGAGGAGAGAGGGGAAAAGATGAGCGTGAGGAGAGGGGAAAAGACGAGTGTGAGGAGAGAGGGGAAAAGACGAGCGTGAGGAGTGAGGGGAAAAGACGAGCAGGGGGAAAGAGGGGAAAAGACGAGCGTGAGGAGAGGGGAAAAGACGAGCGTGAGGAGTGAGGGGAAAAGACGAGCAGGGGGAAAGAGGGGAAAAGACGAGCGTGAGGAGAGGGGAAAAGACGAGTGTGAGGAGTGAGGGGAAAAGACGAGCGGGAGGAAAGAGGGGAAAAGATGAGCTTGAGGAGAGAGGGGAAAAGACGAGCGTGATGAGAGAGGGGAAAAGACGAGCGTGAGGAGAGAGGGGAAAAGACGAGCGTGAGGAGAAAGGGGAAAAGACGAGCGGGAGGAAAGAGGGGAAAAGACGAGCGTGAGGAGAGAGGGGAAAAGACGAGCGTGAGGAGAGCGTGAGAAATTCATGTTAATAGCACCTCTAGAAATATATTTACTTGGAAAATTGGAGACGCGTTCAATATTTATTTCACCCTATGTATATGAATATATACAGAAAATGCCCAGGTTATACCAGCTGTACATATATAATTATATACAGGAGATGCCCAGGTTATACCGGCTGTACATATATAATTATATACAGGAGATGCCCAGGTTATACCGGCTGTACACATATAATTATATACAGGAGATGCCAGGGTTATACCGGCTGTACATATATAATTATATACAGGAGATGCCCAGGTTATACCCGCTGTACATATATAATTATATACAGGAGATGCCCAGGTTATACCGGCTGTACATATATAATTATATACAGGAGATGCCCAGAATATACCAGCTGTACATATATAATTATATACAGGAGATGCCCAGGTTATACCGGCTGTACACATATAATTATATACAGGAGATGCCCGGGTTATACCGGCTGTACATATATAATTATATACAGGAGATGCCCAGGTTATACCGGCTGTACACATATAATTATATACAGGAGATGCCCGGGTTATACCGGCTGTACATATATAATTATATACAGGAGATGCCCAGGTTATACCGGCTGTACATATATAATTATATACAGGAGATGGCCAGGTTATACCGGCTGTACATATATAATTATATACAGGAGATGCCCAGGTTATACCGGCTGTACATATATAATTATATACAGGAGATGCCCAGGTTATACCGGCTGTACACATATAATTATATACAGGAGATGCCCGGGTTATACTGGCTGTACATATATAATTATATACAGGAGATGCCCAGGTTATACCGGCTGTACACATATAATTATATACAGGAGATGCCCGGGTTATACCGGCTGTACATATATAATTATATACAGGAGATACCCAGGTTATACCGGCTGTACATATATAATTATATACAGGAGATACCCAGGTTATACCAGCTGTACATATATAATTATATACAGGAGATGCCCAGGTTATACCAGCTGTACATATATAATTATATACAGGAGATGCCCAGGTTACACCAGCAGTACATATATAATTATATACAGGAGATGCCCAGGTTATACCAGCTGTACATATATAATTATATACAGGAGATGCCCGGGTTATACCGGCTGTACATATAATTATATACAGGAGATGCCCAGGTTATACCAGCTGTACATATATAATTATATACAGGAGATGCCCAGGTTATACTGGCTGTACATATATAATTATATACAGGAGATGCCCAGGTTATACCAGCTGTACATATATAATTATATATAGGAGATGCCCAGGTTATATCAGCTGTACATATATAATTATATACAGGAGATGCCCAGGTTATACCGGCTGTACATAAATAACTATATACATGAGATGCCCGGGTTATACCAGCTGTACATATATAATTATATACAGGAGATGCCCAGGTTATACCAGCAGTACATATAATTATATACAGGAGATGCCCAGGTTATACCAGCTGTACATATATAATTATATACAGAAGATGCCCAGGTTATACCAGCTGTACATATATAATTATATACAGGAGATGCCCAGGTTATACCAGCTGTACATATATAATTATATACAGGAGATGCCCGGGTTATACCGGCTGTACATATAATTATATACAGGAGATGCCCAGGTTATACCAGCTGTACATATATAATTATATACAGGAGATGCCCAGGTTATACTGGCTGTACATATATAATTATATACAGGAGATGCCCAGGTTATACCAGCTGTACATATATAATAATATACAGGAGATGCCCAGGTTATACCAGCTGTACATATATAATTATATACAGGAGATGCCCGGGTTATACCAGCTGTACATATATAATTATATATACAGGAGATGCCCAGGTTATACCAGCTGTACATATATAATTATATACAGGAGATGTCCGGGTTATACCAGCTGTACATATATAATTATATATACAGGAGATGCCCAGGTTATACCAGCTGTACATATATAATTATATACAGGAGATGCCCAGGTTATACTGGCTGTACATATATAATTATATACAGGAGATGCCCAGGTTATACCAGCTGTACATATATAATAATATACAGGAGATGCCCAGGTTATACCAGCTGTACATATATAATTATATACAGGAGATGCCCGGGTTATACCAGCTGTACATATATAATTATATATACAGGAGATGCCCAGGTTATACCAGCTGTACATATATAATTATATACAGGAGATGCCCAGGTTATACCAGCTGTACATATATAATTATATACAGGAGATGCCCAGGTTATACCGGCTGTACATATATAATTATATACAGGAGATGCCCAGGTTATACTGGCTGTACATATATAATTATATACAGGAGATGTCCAGGTTATACTGGCTGTACATATATAATTATATACAGGAGATGCCCAGGTTATACCAGCTGTACATATATAATTATATACAGGAGATGTCCAGGTTATACCAGCTGTACATATATAATTATATACAGGAGATGTCCAGGTTATACCAGCTGTACATATATAATTATATACAGGAGATGCCCAGGTTATACCAGCTGTACATATATAATAATATACAGGAGATGCCCAGGTTATACCAGCTGTACATATATAATTATATACAGGAGATGCCCGGGTTATACTGGCTGTACATATATAATTATATACAGGAGATGTCCAGGTTATACTGGCTGTACATATATAATTATATACAGGAGATGACCAGGTTATACTGGCTGTACATATATAATTATATACAGGAGATGTCCAGGTTATACTGGCTGTACATATATAATTATACAGGAGATGCCCGGGTTATACCGGCTGTACATATAATTATATACAGGAGATGCCCAGGTTATACCAGCTGTACATATATAATTATATACAGGAGATGCCCAGGTTATACTGGCTGTACATATATGATAATATACAGGAGATGCCCAGGTTATACTGGCTGTACATATATAATTATATACAGGAGATGCCCAGGTTATACCAGCTCTACATATATAATTATATACAGGCGATGTCCAGGTTATACCAGCTGTACATATATAATTATATACAGGAGATGCCCAGGTTATACCAGCTGTACATATATAATTATATACAGGAGATGCCCGGGTTATACCAGCTGTACATATATAATTATATACAGGAGATGCCCAGGTTATACCAGCAGTACATATATAATTATATACAGGAGATGCCCAGGTTATACCAGCTGTACATATATAATTATATACAGGAGATGCCCAGGTTATACCAGCTGTACATATATAATTATATACAGGAGATGCCCAGGTTATACCAGCTGTACATATATAATTATATACAGGAGATGCCCAAGTTATACTGGCTGTACATATATAATTATATACAGGAGATGCCCAGGTTATACCGGCTGTACATATATAATTATATACAGGAGATGTCCAGGTTATACCAGCTGTACATATATAATTATATACAGGAGATGCCCAGGTTATACCGGCTGTACATATATAATTATATACAGGACATGCCCAGGTTATACCAGCTGTACATATATAATTATATACAGGAGATGCCCAGGTTATACCGGCTGTACATATATAATTATATACAGGAGATGCCCGGGTTATACCGGCTGTACATATAATTATATACAGGAGATGCCCAGGTTATACCAGCTGTACATATATAATTATATACAGGAGATGCCCAGGTTATACTGGCTGTACATATATAATAATATACAGGAGATGCCCAGGTTATACTGGCTGTACATATATAATTATATACAGGAGATGTCCAGGTTATACTGGCTGTACATATATAATTATATACAGGAGATGCCCAGGTTATACCAGCTGTACATATATAATTATATACAGGAGATGCCCAGGTTATACCAGCAGTACATATATAATTATATACAGGAGATGCCCAGGTTATACCGGCTGTACATATATAATTATATACAGGAGATGCCCAGGTTATACCGGCTGTACATATATAATTATATACAGGAGATGCCAGGTTATAGCAGCTGTACATGTATAATTATATACAGGAGATGCCCAGGTTATACCAGCTGTACATATATAATTATATACAGGAGATGCCCAGGTTATATCAGCTGTACATATATAATTATATACAGTTTCGAGGTTCTGGATACACATCCCGGGTTTCTTAGCTCGTTGGCTCCTGGATCTCGCACCTTCATCTTCTCTAATTCATGACCAATTTTGTATCCAAATCTTTCTGCAAATAATTGAGATTCTCAGAGAAGCGGCTCCGGCTCCGGCTCTTGCTCTGGCTCTTGCTCCGTCTCCGGCTCTTGCTCCGGCTCCGGCTCTTGCTCCGGCTCTTGCTCCGGCTCCGGCTCTTGCTCCGGCTCTTGCTCCGGCTCTTGCTCCGGCTCCGGCTCTTGCTCCGGCTCTTGCTCCGGCTCTTCCTCCGGCTCCGGCTCTGCCTCCCACAATTTATGGAAATGAATTTGTCCCATGACATAAAGCCTTTTCCAGTTCACTACTGGATAATCCGGTGTAAATCACAGGTCTGTGCTCAGCTGAAAACACAAGAAAACATTGGCTGCTCGATAGAAGGGTCCCCAATGCACGTCCATAAACATGTCCGCCACCTGCCGGCTCCACCACCAGAAGGGGCCGATCCACAGGCGGCAATACATCACACAAAAGCCTGCTGGAGATTTCCGAAATATGAGCGAAGGAAAATACACCCTGCCCTGAGAAGAAGCAGCATGGACCTCATAACGTGCGTACAGAGGTAACCAACAACTAACGAAGAGAAGAGAGGGTAACAGAGGAAAAAGAATATATATAAATACAACCGTGTACATGTGGCATCCCAGTGGCCTGGTTGTCACAGTAGTGTTGCCCCCACAGAAGGGTTAATATTAAGTCTGGAAGACAGCGAGGGGTCCCTTGGCCAGTAGTACCTACATTCAACACAGTTCCTACTCCAGGCCAGCAGAGGGAGCTCTAAACCTGGTGGTCTGGGGAGCTTCCCAGAAGCTGTGACCTTGGGCAGGAGTTAGAGGAGTGACAGTTGGGAGTTGACCGTTGGAGAGAGAGGAGCTGGAGCCTGGAGTTTGAGGAGAGCAGACCAGTTTCTCCTGAGGTCGGGGAGCTGAGAGAAGCTTGGCCTAGGGGAACGGAGTCTGGGGAGTGGAGGTAAGCCAGCTCACCCCAGAAGGGCACACTAGAAACCGGACACAGGAGTTCATGGCTGCCCGGGTACTCAAGCCCCGGTAGCTAAATCCGGAGGGCAGGAAGATTACAAGTCTCCTGGCCCACATAGACCACCTGAAGGCAAGGCCATAGATCAGGGATCGGCAGCCGATGTCAGTAAACCGGTACCTGCGACGGCCATACGGGTGAGAGAATTACCACAAGTGATAGAGGAGAGGGCCTCTGCCTAGCTAACGCAGCGGGGGCCCTGAAAACCAGGAAAGAGCGTAGCGGGTAGACCTCACACCCTCCTGGCCAGGGAGGCTTCCCTGACTGCTTCCCGGCTATTCGGACCATCATCACCTGTTCCGGTCTCCCAGGACTTCCTCACCGGTTACCAAGTAAGAGGAAACGAAACTGCAGTCCTTATCCATTATTGTCCACATTCCTGGCCCTGTACCCTGAAGCCCACCAGCCGCCCAAAAATAGACTCTCCAACGGTTGTCCCGGGGTCCTGCTCCACCTGTGGGGATCAATATCACCTCAGCTGCGCCATCATCTTCTGCTCCGGGGAATACACAGCGCAGCGGCGGCCCACATAGCCGCAAAACCAGAGGTGGCGTTGACTCGCCCACCCCAGTGCCTTAGGTGACTCGGTGGTGGGACGGACTAGTTCGGGGTAGTCAGCGGTGGCGGGGCCCGATTCCGTGACCCTGGTGGAGTCAATTAATGTGGCGATATTGGGGGAGATGATGATAATGTTTATTTAAGATTCGTGACGCCACCTGTGGTAATTTGCAGCTATGGAGCCGCAGCTGCTTGAAGGGACCTCCGGGGCTGATGTTATGGCAGCTGAGGTGTTTCTTGCTCTCCACAGGTAGAGCGGGTACCCCGGGGCAACCTTTGGTGCTTGGTAAAGTCTATGGTCTTCAGGGACGAGGCGCAGGATAAACCAGATGACACAGGGCTTGCAGTTCAGATGTTTTACTCACTGTTCAGTCTCAGTGCTGCAGTAGACCAGTTACCAACGGAATGCCAGGATCCGCTGTCAGGGGCTGCCGCCGATCCCGGATAGGTCAAGGGTCAGTCCCGGTGTACCCCTTTTTGTGTGTGTCCTTTTCTGACTGACTTCCTAGCCTTCGACTGTTTTAGCTGGTCTCGGGCCTCCACCACAGGGCCTGTACAAGGGGGCTGACCGCAGTCGTATCTTGCCCTCTTCACCTGGGGTCTGTGGCAGGAAGTGGCCCTGGGCGCTTGCAACGATCTCCCAGGCCTTCGGTTTTACTTTTGAGGAATTGTCTTTCTTCCCTCTGTTTGGGGACCGTCCCTGAATGCAGCCAGATCCCTCCACCCGATGTTGTCAGTGGAACAGGTCACGGGACAATTGCCCTTCCGTGGCCCTGGAATCCTTTCTTCCTTTCTTTCAGTGTCACCTGGGCCTATCAAGACCCCAGGATCTCCACCAGGATCTTCCTTCTGTCTCTGTCTTCTCTATCTGCTGTCCTCTCCTGACAGCCCACCTCCTCACTCCTTCTTACTCACTGCCTGACAGACTGACTAAACTTGAACTTCCTAGTTCCCTTTTTCTACTCTCCCTTTCTGACTCCTCCCACACACCCACTGACTAGGCCCCACCCACACCACTGGGACCTGAGATGGGACTTACGGCCCCATGAGCTAAACATCTATGGGGGTTGCTGCCACTATCCCTGATCCGGTGTGTGCCTACCAATTGGTGTGTGCAAGTTTTGTCTGTACACCGTCAGTTGACCCCATTCTTACCCGGGATGGGATACCACACCTCTGGCTGAGGTGCAATATCTCTGTGGCGACGGAAGCCTCAGGGGCGCCACACTCCCCCACAGCAAATCCCAGCACGTCCGCGAGCTGAAACAAAAATACAGTGGTGTTAACTGCAAAATTTTTGTATGCTATAATAACAGGTTAAACGATAAACTTTTTCAAACCTTTATGGGAGGCACTTTTCTTGAACGTTGCAAAACATTTTAAACAACTTTTGAGTCTTTGGTGCACTTTACTGTCCAAATGCGCAAGTGCTGTGGAATACTTTCCACCATAATTCTGGTAGGGTGCACAACGGGTGCAACTATTTACATACTAGAGTCCTGGCCACACATAGTCCAGTGGCCCACATGTCCATCAACATAATTACCTATATCACAAAGAAAGCACAATATACATATAACCGCCGGCCACCTCAATCCAGTGGCCCGGTTGGACATAAACAGTGGGGGGGGGTTAGGGACATCTTCAAAAAGAACAGGGGCCAAGGGTGGCTTCTTCGAAAAGAACAAAGGGGAGGGGCTGAAGAGGGGGCTATTTACATAAAGTTATTGTTCATTCATCAATCTTCGGGCTCATCATCTGGTAGCATGAAAGCCGCTGCCAGGCTGGTCTGAGTCCCTTGGGTTGTTGTGCTTGTGCTGGGGCTGCTGGGAGATGGTACTGGAGCTGCATCCTCCTGGTGGACGTGCACATCTAGGGCGCACCACCCCTGGGTACCCATCAGGCGGGTATACTCTACCCGGTCTCCTATGCAGACATCGCGCCCTGGGTGGCCCCGCTGCAAATGTTTCTCGATGTCCCTTATTGGCTCTGTGGTAGCAACCGAGGGCTCATCGGGTGCGATGGTGGCAAGCGCGCTTGCAGGAGGACTGGGCAGGAACCCCACCTGGGAATTCGGGCTCCGCCAGTCGGGGGTAACACTCCTTACCCGGCTCCACAGTGGCAGCTGCATCTTCTCCTCTCTCCAGGACGCAGGACGCCACCCGGTTCTCAGGTGCGCGTCCCGGTTCAGCCACTCCTCCTCTGGCTGCTCATTGCTCGGCATCCATCTCGAGCCTCCGTAGTCGCTGGGTTAACTGCTCGATTTCCTCCAGCAGGAGATTCAGGCCGGGGTCCGCTCCCTTCTCCCACGCCTCTCCTAGTGTACTCGGTAGTGATAGCTCCGCCATGACGCCTCTGCAGCCTTCCCGGTTAGTGCTCGTGTCGCGGGCGGAGGGGCCGCGCTTGCTACGCTCAGGTCCGCGGCTACTGCTGCTGCTCGGTGGCTTGAGCGGTGGGCCGGACCCGGGGACTCGAGCAGCGCTCCTCACCCACGAGTGAAAAGGGGGTGGCTTGTTTTGGGAGATAGTTCGTGACGCCACCCACGGGTCGTGGTGATAATGGGCACCACCGCTGCTGGTGACGGCGATCCCGGGAGCGATGGCAGGGAGCAGCTGGGATTTTGTCTCCTCCGTGGGTAGGGGTTGGTGATCCCGGGGCCCGGTTGTGGAACGGGGAGGCTGGATGGCTGGGGTGCAGGGTTGTAGGGGCAGCACGGCGCGGTGCTGGATGGCACTGTGGTACTCACTCAGACACAGATTCACAGAGTCTCTGGTAAACCAAACGGCTGGATGGACGGGTCCCGCAGCCGGCTGCAGTGTCTTTGCTCTCCTGACAGGTTGATGGTGGCTGTCTTTCCCTGCACCTGTGTAGAATGTGTTGACTCCGATGGTTTCCCAACGGTAGTCCGCTCCCCGGCGTATAGGTACCGAAGGAGCCCGTTTTGCCCGCAGGCGCTGGCCCTTGGATCTCTAGCCTATGGCGGTGGCTGTGAATCCTCACGGTGCGGACGGTTGCCTTCTGTCGGGTCTTGGGTGTTAGGAAACCCCTGGGGTTCTGGTCACTTTCGGATTTGACCGTTGTCGGCGGCTCCAAGCCTAGTCGGGGTCCGATGGCCCTGCCTGTGTGCTTAGCTTCACTCCGCTCCCCGGTTCGGTACCGGCGGGCCACCACCCGACCCCGGTCCTACGGTTCCGCAGAGATCCACTAACTCCTGCAGATAGCCACCACCGTCTGCCGACCTTGCTGACAGTGCCTGGGCTCCTACCCAGACACTAGCAGTTTCTTTCCTCTCACTTTCACCTCCAAACTTAAACTGTTCCAAAAACTGTCTGCTTTTCCCGCCTCCAGGCCTGTGAACTCCTCGGTGGGTGGGGCCAACCACCTGGCTCCGCCCCACCTGGTGTGTACATCAGACCCTGGAGCCAGGCAACAAGGGTTTTGTTTGACTGATGTTAACTATCCAGGGGAGGGGGGTGTGTGTGGTGTCATGTCTGTGACTACCTGGCTAGTCCAGGGCGTCACACTCGCGTCCATTACTCTCGAGTGTTCACCGCCAATGTTCGGCTGCACCCTCCTCCACTCCAGAGGCGGGGTCGGGGGATAGACCACTCCCTGGCGGCAGGCCGGCACCCAGCCCACTACGGGTGGCATCCCTCCGCCCACTATTCAGTACTTTCTGGCAGCTCCTTCTTCCTCTAAGTATCAGCCTTAACTGCCCGCCAGTCAATTCCTCAGTGCCATTTTTCAATGCACCGTAGAGCACAGAGAGGGCGGAGCTTATCTTCGTGCTCTTTTTCTGGCACGCCCCCTTTCTTTCCGCGCTCTGCAGTTTTAATGGCGGCGGCAGTTTCCACATGAATAAGCAGTCTATTAAACACAGTTCCTTAAGGCACACGTCACCCGTGTTAACGGGTCTTGTTCAAATCCTGTTCATGACACCAGAAAGGTGACTCGCCCACCCCAGGGCCTTAGGTGACCATTGCTAAAGGCGGACCAGATCCAAGTATGGTGTTTAATTAGCAATGCCTGTGGAAAGGGGTGAGGCAACTGAATGTAAACAGCTACCAACAGGATCTGGTCCGCCTTTATCAATGGTTGCTGTCTGGCACTGGGAGGGTCAGTTCTGATATAGTCCTGGTATATGTAGAGCTTGCTCCACATGCTGGGACCTGGGCTGGCCTCTATCCACAATTGCCTTTTTTGCAACATGGAAGCGGCTATATACAGGTTACAGGTATGTGTGCTCCATTATGGTTCTGCTTTTAACTTTATCTAGGAGGCCGCATGGCACATGAAATACGTAATATAGAGTAGGACCCCCCTATTGAGATTTGCCGTGACGTTGGCAGGGGTGGCTCAAAGAATTGATCAATTATTTGCTAAAAATCTCATTTATATTACAGTACAGTTGGAATAAATCTGTGAATTTGCACTTTTTATATGATGCATGCCATTTTCAGATCGTGCTGGCTCCCCTCTCTCTCTGTTTGGTTGTAATTATGCTACAAATGTCTGGTGGCTGGTCACCACCATGCTATGCACGCCTGATCTTGGTTTGCAATATATTCCTCCTGTTGGTGGCTGTACACATTCAGTTGCCTCACCCTTTCCACAGGCATTGCTAATTAAGCACCATTCTTGGATCTGGTCCGCCTTTATCAATGGTTGCTGTCTGGCACTGGGAGGGTCAGTTCTGATATAGTCCTGGTATGTGTAGAGCTTGCTCCACATGCTGGGACCTGGGCTGGCCTCTATCCACAATTGCCTCTTTTGCAACATAGAAGCGGCTATATACAGGTTACAGGTATGTGCGCTCCATTATGGTTCTGCTTTTAACTTTATCTAGGAGGCCGCATGGCACATGAAATACGTAATATAGGTTAGGACCCCCCTATTGAGATTTGCCGTGACGTTGGCAGGGGTGGCTCAAAGAATTGATCAATTATTTGCTAAAAATCTCATTTATATTACAGTACAGTTGGAATAAATCTGTGAATTTGCACTTTTTATATGATGCATGCCATTTTCAGATCATGCTGGCTCCCCTCTCTCTCTCCACAGGTAGAGCGGGTACCCCGGGGCAACCTTTGGTGCTTGGTAAGGTCTATGGTGTTTGTTGTTGATGAGGTGCAGGATAAACTAGGCGACACAGGGCTTGCAGTTAAGATGGTTTTACTCACTGTTCAGTCTCAGTGCTGCAGTAGACCGGTTACCAACGGAATGCCAGGATCCGCTGTCAGGGGCCGCCGCCGATCCCGGATAGGTCAAGGGTCAGTCCCGGTGTACCCCTTTTTGTGTGTGTCCTTTTCTGACTGACTTCCTAGCCTTCGACTGTATTAGCTGGTCTTGGCCTCCACCACAGGGCCTGTACAAGGGGGCTGACCGCAGTCGTATCTTGCACTCTTCACCTGGGGTCTGTGGCGGGAAGTGGCCCTAGGCGCTTGCAATGATCTCCCAGGCCTTCGCTTTTGCTTATGAGGAATTGTCTTTCTTCCCTCTGTTTGGGGACCGTCCCTGAATGCAGCCAGATCCCTCCACCCGATGTTGTCAGTGGAACAGGTCACGGGACAATTGCCCTTCCGTGGTCCTGGAATCCTTTCTTCCTTTCTTTCGGTGTCACCTGGGCCTATCAAGACTCAAGATCCCAGGATCTCCTCCTTCTGTCTCTGTCTTCTCTATCTGCTGTCCTGACAGCCCACCTCCTCACTCCTCTCTCACTGCCTGACAGACTGACTAAACTTGAACTTCCTAGTTCCCTTTTTCTACTCTCCCTTTCTGACTCCTCCCACACACCCACTGACTAGGCCCCACCCACACCATTGGGACCTGAGATGGGACTTACGGCCCCATGAGCTAAAAATCTATGGGGGTTGCTGCCACTATCCCTGACCCGGTGTGTGCCTACCAATTGGTGTGTGCAAGTTTTGTCTGTACACCGGCAGTTGACCCCATTCTTACCCGGGATGGAATACCACACCTCTGGCTAAGGTGCAATATCTCTGTGGCGACGGAAGCCTCAGGGGCGCCACAGCGTCACCAACTTGTACTTTTAACTACAGCTCCCATCATCATAATCATCACCCCTTTATTATTTAAAGACACCGCCAGGGTCACAGAACCGAGCCACGCCTCCACGGCATCACCGGACTAGTCTGGCCCGGTAACGAGTACCCCCCTGCCCTGGAGCTGGGCGTGTCATATACACCAGAATATAGCCACTATAATACTGCCCCTAGACTCCACAGTATAACTACTATAATACTAGCCCCTATATTCAAAAATATAACTACTATAATACCGCTTCTATGTACAAGGATATAACTACTATAATACTGCCCCCTATGTACAAGAATATAACTACTATAATACTGCACCTATATACAAGAATATAACTACTATAATACTGCCCCTATGTACAGGAATATAACTACTATAATACTGCCCCTATGTACAAGAATATAACTACTATAATACTGCCCCTATGTACAAGAATATAACTACTATAATACTGCTCCCTATGTACAGGAATATAACTACTATAATACTGCCCCTATGTACAAGAATATAACTACTATAATACTGCCTCCTATGTACAAGAATATAGCTACTATAACACTGCTCCTATGTACAAGAATATAACTACTATAATACTGCCCCTATATACAAGAATATAACTACTATAATACTGCCCCTATATACAAGAATATAACTACTATAATACTGCCCCTATATACAAGAATATATCTACTATAATACTGCCCCTATATAGAAAAATATAACTACTATAACACTGCTTCTATGTACAAGAATATAACTACTATAATACTGCTCCCTATATACAAGAATATAACTACTATAATACTGCCCCTATATACAAGAATATAACTACTATAATACTGCTCCTATATACAAGAATATAACTACTATAATACTGACCCTATATACAAGAATATAACTACTATAATACTGCCTCTATGTACAAGAATATAACTACTATAATACTGCACCTATATACAAGAATATAACAACTATAATAGAGCTCCTATGTAGAAGAATATAACTACTATAATACTGTTGTGAATACATTTTCCAGTTTGGGGCACCCTCTTGTGGTCAGTGCTGGCTGTGCAGTTGACTTGTGGAATGAGAGCCATACACCTGTGGAGGACTGGCAATCAGGCCTTTCAGATTGGGACTATATAACTGAGTCGTTTTCTCCTGTTACTTGCTGGTGCTCAATAGATATCCTGTGTGTTAAGGACATTCTGAAACCAGCCCTTTCTTCTGTGTCTACCAGAACTCCTCTCAGATAAGTGGTCTTTGTACCTCTGCTTATTGTTTCCACTTTCTTGTTCTTTTTTCTGCTTTGATACTATTACTTGATTCCTATTTTGTCTGTGTTGAGTTCTTGGTGGAATGTGATCATTCCCTGCTGGGAGTGTCTGTATACTTAGCTCCATGATTCTGCAATATATTGTGTTTTGTCCTACTTGGTATTCAATTCAGTCCTTCATCTATATTAGTGTTTTTGGATCCCAGTAACATCAGAGTACTGATATAGTGGGGGAGAGGCCGTGTGGTCTCAGGATTTTTCCATGTCAGGCGTGCTGAGATTTTTTAGGGTTTTTACGGCTGCAGACAGTGCTCTTTCCTATCCTTTCCTACAAAGATAGTTTTGGCCTGATCTTTGCTGAATCTGTTTTCTAGTTTTGTATTGTGTTTTCCTATATCACCGTAGTCTTTACATGTGAGGGTCTATCTATATCTTTGGGGATTGCTCCGAGGCAGATTAGCTTTTCTTATATTTCTATCTGTAAGAATATTTAGTTCTCCGGCTGTGTCGAGACGACTGGGTCATCGCAGGCTCATCCCACGGCTATTTCTAGTTGTGTGTCAGGATTAGGTCTGCAGTCCGTTAAGATTCCAGCCATTCTGGTTACTTTTTGGGTTTCCGCATTTTTTGATCCTCTTCGGTCCCTGAATCATAACAGCTGCCCCTATGTACAAAAATATAACTACTACAATACTACCTCTCCTCCTCCTTTGTAGGAAATAATTTACATAAACATCGTGATTAGGTGCTTAGGTGTTAATGTCATATTGGAAACTGCAGTTTCATGTTTTTCACTTGTATATCAGACTGACCTGACATTACAACTGATCTCTGTACTATGCTTGGTGGTGGATTCCTGTACTGATGGTGGTTCTGGTGATCTATTCATGTATTAATGGTGGTTCTGGTGATATATTCATGTATTGATGGTGGTTCTGGTGATGTATTCATGTATTGATGGTAGTTCTGGTGATGTATTCCTGTACTGATGGTAGTTTAGGTGATGTATTCATGTATTGATTGTGGTTCTGGTGATGTATTTATGTATTAATGGTAGTTCTGGTGATGTATTCCTATACTGATGGTGGTACTGGTGATGTATTCACTGGTGGTGATTCTGGTGAAGTGTTCATGTACTGGTGGTGGTTCTGCTGATGTACTCTTGTACTGATTGGGGTTCTGGTTATGTATTAATGTACTGATGGTGGTTTTGGTGTTGTCTTCATGTATTGATGGTGGTTCCGGTGATGTATTCATGTATTGATGGTAGGTTTGGTGATGTATTCCTGTACTGATGGTGGTTCTGGTAATGTATTAATGTACTATTGGTGATTCTAGTGATGTGTTCATGTACTGGTGGTGGTTCTTGTGATGTATTCATGTATTGATGGTAGTTCTGGTGATGTATTAATGTACTGATTGTGGTTTTGGTGATGTATTCATGTATTGATGGTGGTTCTGGTGATGTATTAATGTATTGATGGTAGTTCTGGTGATGTATTCCTGTACTGATGGTGGCTCTGGTCATGTATTAATGTACTGGTGGTGGTTCTGGTGATGTGTTCATGTACTAGTGGTGGTTCTGGGGATGTATTCATGTATTGATGGTAGTTCTGGTGATGTATTAATGTACTGATGATAGTTCTGGTAATGTATTAATGTACTATTGGTGATTCCGGTGATGTGTTCATGTACTGGTGGTGGTTCTGGTGATGTATTCATGTATTGATGGTAGTTCTGGTGGTGTATTAATGTACTGATGGTGGTTTTGGTGATGTATTCATGTATTGATGGTATTTCTGGTGATGTATTCCTGTACTGATGGTGGCTCTGGTGATGTATTAGTGTACTGGTGGTGGTTCTGGTGATATTTTTCTATACTGATGTTGGTTCTGGTGATATATTAATGTATTGATGGTGGTTCTGATGATGCATTCATATATTGATGATGATTCTGGTGATATCTTCCTGTGCTGTTATTGGTTCTAATACTGTAAACATGTAACAACAATCATTAAGTTGTCAAGTAACATGATGCACCAGCAGAATAGTGAGTGCAGCTCTGGAGTATAATACAAGACTAACTCAGGATCAGTAATGTAATGTATGTACACAGTGACTGCACCAGCAGAATAGTGAGTGCAGCTCTGGAGTATAATACAGGATCAGTAATGTAATGTATGTACATAGTGACTGCACCAGCAGAATAGTGAGTGCAGCTCTGGAGTATAATACAGGACTAACGCAGGATCAGTAATGTAATGTATGTACACAGTGACTGTGCTTTTCATATTTATTTCTGGCTCCTCTATAATTTCATTTCTCTTTAATACTTCTATAATAGAGTGTGAAACTCGTTGACTTCATTTTTAAAACTTTTTCTGACTTCTTTGCGATCACATCGCCTTTGCTATTTATGAGTTACGGGGGATGAATGATTAAATATCCTGAGCAGCCTCGAGAGGCGGCAGAATGCAATCGTACATTGAGCGCTATAAAATGGAACGCCTCGTGCAGAGGTGCGAATGTCTCCATAAAGCCGGATGCCACCGAATAGCACTCAGCTTTTTATATTCAGTCTGATGAAGCGTGCATAAAACCCAACATAAACTCTGACAAGTTTTATCCCCAGCTGTTGTCTTGCACTTTGAGATGAGGAGTTTACACTTTATTTAGATTTCAGAGACTTATTCCAAAAGTTAAGAAGAAAGAGACACAACAGGAGGTGGTTGGAGTCGTCATCAGCCGGTGGCAGCAGAAGTGTAACAGAACTAAGAGAAACTTTACTAACTTTAAAAAGTCTCACCAATCCTAGTTCTGCCCTAACCTTAGGCTTAGCACTAACACTTTTCCAAACCCTTACTGTAGCAGTAACTTGAACACTATCCTTAGCCCTAACCCTGGTCCAATCCTGTATCCTAGTACTAACCCTGGTCCAATCCTGTACCCTAGTACTAACCCTGGTCCAATCCTGTACCCGAGTACTAACCCTGGTCCAATCCTGTACCATAATACTAACCCTGGTCCAATCCTATACCCTAGTACTAACCCTGGTACAATCCTGTACCCTAGTACTAACCCTGGTCCAATCCTATACCCTAACACTAACCCTGGTCAAATCCTATACCCTAGTACTAACCCTGGTCCAATCCTATACCCTAGTACTAACCCTGGTCCAATCCTGTACCCTAGCACTAACCCTGGTCCAATCCTATACCCTAGTACAAACCCTGGTCCAATCCTATACCCTAGTACTAACCCTGGTCAAATCCTGTACCCTAGTACTAACCCTGGTCCAATCCTGTACCCTAGTACTAACCCTGGTCCAATCCTATACCATAGTACTAACCCTGGTCCATTCCTATACCCTAGTACTAACCTTGGTCCAATCCTGTACCCTAGTACTAACCTTGGTCCAATCCTGTACCCTAGTACTAACCCTGGTCCAATACTGTACCCTAGTACTAACCCTGGTCCAATCCTGTACCCTAGTACTAAGCCTGGTCCAAACCTGTACCCTAGTACTAACCCTGGTCCAATCCTGTACCCTAGTACTAACCCTGGTCCAATCCTATACCCTAGTACTAACCCTGGTACAATCCTGTACCCTAGTACTAACCCTGGTCCAATCCTATACCCTAGTACTAACCCTGGTCCAATCCTGTACCCTAGTACTAACCCTGGTCCAATCCTGTACCCTAGTACTAACCTTGGTCCAATCCTGTACCCTAGTACTAACCCTGGTTCAATCCTGTACCCAAGTACTAACCCTGGTCCAATCCTATACCCTAGTACTAACCCTGGTCCAATCCTGTACCCTAGTACTAACCCTGGTCCAAACCTGTACCCTAGTACTAACCCTGGTCCAATCCTGTACCCTAGTACTAACCCTGGTCCAATCCTGTACCCTAGTACTAACCCTGGTCCAATCCTGTACCCTAGTACTAACCCTGGTCCAATCCTATACCCTAGTACTAACCCTGGTCCAATCCTGTACCCTAGTACTAACCCTGGTCCAATCCTGTACCCTAGTACTAACCTTGGTCCAATCCTGTACCCTAGTACTAACCTTGGTCCAATCCTGTACCCTAGTACTAACCCTGGTCCAATCCTGTACCCTAGTACTAACCCTGGTCCAATCCTGTACCCTAGTACTAACCCCGGTCCAATCCTGTACCCTAGTACTAACCCTGGTCCAATCCTGTACCCTAGTACTAACCCTGGTCCAATCCTGTACCCTAGTCCTAACCCTGATCCAATCCTGTACCCTAGTACTAACCCTGGTCCAATCCTATACCCTAGTACTAACCCTGGTCCAATCCTGTACCCTAGTACTAACCCTGGTCCAATCCTGTACCCTAGTACTAATCTTGGTCCAATCCTGTACCCTAGTACTAACCCTGGTCCAATCCTGTACCCTAGTACTAACCCTGGTCCAATCCTATACCCTAGTACTAACCCTGGTCCAATCCTGTACCCTAGTACTAACCCTGGTCCAATCCTGTACCCTAGTACTAACCCTGGTCCAATCCTGTACCCTAGTACTAACCCTGGTCCAATCCTGTACCCTAGTACTAACCCTGGTCTAATCCTGTACCCTAGTACTAACCCTGGTCCAATCCTATACCCTAGTACTAACTCTGGTACAATCCTGTACCCTAGTACTAACCCTGGTCCAATAATATACCCTAATACTAACCCTGGTCAAATCCTATACCCTAGTACTAACCCTGGTCCAATCCTATACCCTAGTACTAACCCTGGTCCAATCCTGTACCCTAGTCCTAACCCTGATCCAATCTTGTACCCTAGTACTAACCCTGGTCCAATCCTATACCCTAGTACTAACCCTGGTCCAATCCTGCACCCTAGTACTAACCCTGGTCCAATCCTGTACCCTAGTACTAACCTTGGTCCAATCCTGTACCCTAATACTAACCCTGGTCCAATCCTGTACCCTAGTACTAACCCTGGTCCAATCCTATACCCTAGTACTAACCCTGGTCCAATCCTGTACCCTAGTACTAACCCTGGTCCAACCCTGTACCCTAGTACTAACCCTGGTAAAATCCTGTACCCTAGTACTAACCCTGGTCCAATCCTGTACCCTAGTACTAACCCTGGTCCAATCCTGTACCCTAATAGTAACCCTGGTCCAATCCTATACCCTAGTACTAACCCTGGTACAATCCTGTACCCTAGTACTAACCCTGGTCCAATCCTATACCCTAACACTAACCCTGGTCAAATCCTATACCCTAGTACTAACCCTGGTCCAATCCTATACCCTAGTACTAACCCTGGTCCAATCCTGTACCCTAGCACTAACCCTGGTCCAATCCTATACCCTAGTACTAACCCTGGTCCAATCCTATACCCTAGTACTAACCCTGGTCAAATCCTGTACCCTAGTACTAACCCTGGTCCAATCCTGTACCCTAGTACTAACCCTGGTCCAATCCTATACCCTAGTACTAACCCTGGTCCATTCCTATACCCTAGTACTAACCTTGGTCCAATCCTGTACCCTAGTACTAACCTTGGTCCAATCCTGTACCCTAGTACTAACCCTGGTCCAATCCTGTACCCTAGTACTAACCCTGGTCCAATCCTGTACCCTAGTACTAACCCTGGTCCAAACCTGTACCCTAGTACTAACCCTGGTCCAATCCTGTACCCTAGTACTAACCCTGGTCCAATCCTATACCCTAGTACTAACCCTGGTACAATCCTGTACCCTAGTACTAACCCTGGTCCAATCCTATACCCTAGTACTAACCCTGGTCCAATCCTGTACCCTAGTACTAACCCTGGTCCAATCCTGTACCCTAGTACTAACCTTGGTCCAATCCTGTACCCTAGTACTAACCCTGGTTCAATCCTGTACCCAAGTACTAACCCTGGTCCAATCCTATACCCTAGTACTAACCCTGGTCCAATCCTGTACCCTAGTACTAACCCTGGTCCAATCCTGTACCCTAGTACTAACCCTGGTCCAATCCTGTACCCTAGTACTAACCCTGGTCCAATCCTGTACCCTAGTACTAACCCTGGTCCAATCCTGTACCCTAGTACTAACCCTGGTCCAATCCTATACCCTAGTACTAACCCTGGTCCAATCCTGTACCCTAGTACTAACCCTGGTCCAATCCTGTACCCTAGTACTAACCTTGGTCCAATCCTGTACCCTAGTACTAACCCTGGTCCAATCCTGTACCCTAGTACTAACCCTGGTCCAATCCTATACCCTAGTACTAACCATGGTCGAATCCTGTACCCTAGTACTAACCCTGGTCCAATCCTATACCCTAGTACTAACCCTGGTACAATCCTGTACCCTAGTACTAACCCTGGTCCAATCCTATACCCTAATACTAACCCTGGTCCAATCCTGTACCCTAGTACTAACCCTGGTCCAATCCTATACCCTAGTACTAACCCAGGTCCAATCCTGTACCCTAGTACTAACCCTGGTCCAATCCTATACCCTAGTACTAACCCTGGTCCAATCCTATACCCTAGTACTAACCCTGGTCAAATCCTGTACCCTAGTACTAACCCTGGTCCAATCCTGTACCCTAGTACTAACCCTGGTCCAATCCTATACCCTAGTACTAACCTTGGTCCAATCCTATACCCTAGTACTAACCTTGGTCCAATCCTGTACCCTAGTACTAACCTTGGTCCAATCCTGTACCCTAGTACTAACCCTGGTCCAATCCTGTACCCTAGTACTAACCCTGGTCCAATCCTGTACCCTAGTACTAACCCTGGTCCAATCCTGTACCCTAGTACTAACCCTGGTCCAATCCTGTACCCTAGTACTAATCCTGGTCCAATCCTGTACCCTAGTACTAACCCTGGTCCAATCCTGTACCCTAGTACTAACCCTGGTCCAATCCTGTACCCTAGTACTAACCCTGGTCCAATCCTATACCCTAGTACTAACCCTGGTCCAATCCTATACCCTAGTACTAACCCTGGTCCAATCCTATACCCTAGTACTAACCCTGGTCCAATCCTGTACCCTAGTACTAACCCTGGTCCAATCCTGTACCCTAGTACTAACCCTGGTCCAATCCTGTACCCTAGTACTAGCCCTGGTCCAATCCTATACCCTAGTACTAACCCTGGTCCAATACTATACCCTAGTACTAACCCTGGTCCAATCCTATACCCTAGCACTAACCCTGGTCCAATCCTATACCCTAGCACTAACCCTGGTCTAATCCTGTACCCTAGTACTAACCCTGGTCCAATCCTGTACCCTAGTACTAACCCTGGTCCAATCCTGTACCCTAGTACTAACCTTGGTCCATTCCTGTACCCTAGTACTAACCCTGGTCCAATCCTGTACCCTAGTACTAACCCTGGTCCAATCCTGTACCCTAGTACTAACCCTGGTCCAATCCTGTACCCTAGTACTAACCCTGGTCCAATCCTGTACCCTAGTACTAACCCTGGTCCAATCCTGTACCTTAGTACTAATCCTGGTCCAATCCTGTACCCTAGTACTAACCCTGGTCCAATCCTGTACCCTAGTACTAACCCTGGTCCAATCCTGTACCCTAGTACTAACCCTGGTCCAATCCTATACCCTAGTACTAACCCTGGTCGAATCCTGTACCCTAGTACTAACCCTGGTCCAATCCTATACCCTAGTACTAACCCTGGTACAATCCTGTACCCTAGTACTAACCCTGGTCCAATCCTATACCCTAATACTAACCCTGGTCCAATCCTGTACCCTAGTACTAACCCTGGTCCAATCCTATACCCTAGTACTAACCCTGGTCCAATTCTGTACCCTAGTACTAACCCTGGTCCAATCCTATACCCTAGTACTAACCCTGGTCCAATCCTATACCCTAGTACTAACCCTGGTCAAATCCTGTACCCTAGTACTAACCCTGGTCCAATCCTGTACCCTAGTACTAACCCTGGTCCAATCCTATACCCTAGTACTAACCTTGGTCCAATCCTATACCCTAGTACTAACCTTGGTCCAATCCTGTACCCTAGTACTAACCTTGGTCCAATCCTGTACCCTAGTACTAACCCTGGTCCAATCCTGTACCCTAGTACTAACCCTGGTCCAATCCTGTACCCTAGTACTAACCCTGGTCCAATCCTGTACCCTAGTACTAACCCTGGTCCAATCCTGTACCCTAGTACTAATCCTGGTCCAATCCTGTACCCTAGTACAAACCCTGGTCCAATCCTGTACCCTAGTACTAACCCTGGTCCAATCCTGTACCCTAGTACTAACCCTGGTCCAATCCTATACCCTAGTACTAACCCTGGTCCAATCCTATACCCTAGTACTAACCCTGGTCCAATCCTATACCCTAGTACTAACCCTGGTCCAATCCTGTACCCTAGTACTAACCCTGGTCCAATCCTGTACCCTAGTACTAACCCTGGTCCAATCCTGTACCCTAGTACTAACCCTGGTCCAATCCTATACCCTAGTACTAACCCTGGTCCAATACTATACCCTAGTACTAACCCTGGTCCAATCCTATACCCTAGCACTAACCCTGGTCCAATCCTATACCCTAGCACTAACCCTGGTCTAATCCTGTACCCTAGTACTAACCCTGGTCCAATCCTGTACCCTAGTACTAACCCTGGTCCAATCCTGTACCCTAGTACTAACCTTGGTCCATTCCTGTACTATAGTACTAACCCTGGTCCAATCCTGTACCCTAGTAATAACCCTGGTCCAATCCTGTACCCTAGTACTAACCCTGGTCCAATCCTGTACCCTAGTACTAACCATGGTCCAATCCTGTACCCTAGTACTAACCCTGGTCCAATCCTGTACCTTAGTACTAATCCTGGTCCAATCCTGTACCCTAGTACTAACCCTGGTCCAATCCTGTACCCTAGTACTAACCCTGGTCCAATCCTGTACCCTAGTACTAACCCTGGTCCAATCCTATACCCTAGTACTAACCCTGGTCCAATCCTATACCCTAGTACTAACCCTGGTCCAATCCTATACCCTAGTACTAACCCTGGTCCAATCCTGTACCCTAGTACTAACCCTGGTCCAATCCTGTACCCTAGTACTAACCCTGGTCCAATCCTGTACCCTAGTACTAACCCTGGTCCAATCCTATACCCTAGTACTAACCCTGGTCCAATACTATACCCTAGTACTAACCCTGGTCCAATCCTATACCCTAGCACTAACCCTGGTCCAATCCTATACCCTAGCACTAACCCTGGTCTAATCCTGTACCCTAGTACTAACCCTGGTCCAATCCTGTACCCTAGTACTAACCCTGGTCCAATCCTGTACCCTAGTACTAACCTTGGTCCATTCCTGTACCCTAGTACTAACCCTGGTCCAATCCTGTACCCTAGTACTAACCCTGGTCCAATCCTGTACCCTAGTACTAACCCTGGTCCAATCCTGTACCCTAGTACTAACTCTGGTCCAATCCTGTACCCTAGTACTAACCCTGGTCCAATCCTGTACCCTAGTACTAACCTTGGTCCAATCCTTTACCCTAGTACTAACCGTGGTCCAATCCTGTACCCTAGTACTAACCCTGGTCCAATCCTATACCCTAGTACTAACCCTGGTCCAATACTATACCCTAGTACTAACCCTGGTCCAATCCTATACCCTAGCACTAACCCTGGTCTAATCCTATACCCTAGCACTAACCCTGGTCTAATCCTGTACCCTAGTACTAACCCTGGTCCAATCCTGTACCCTAGTACTAACCTTGGTCCATTCCTGTACCCTAGTACTAACCCTGGTCCAATCCTGTACCCTAGTACTAACCCTGGTCCAATCCTGTACCCTAGTACTAACCCTGGTCCAATCCTGTACCCCAGTACTAACTCTGGTCCAATCCTGTACCCTAGTACTAACCCTGGTCCAATCCTGTACCCTAGTACTAACCTTGGTCCAATCCTTTACCCTAGTACTAACCGTGGTCCAATCCTGTACCCTAGTACTAACCCTGGTCCAATCCTATACCCTAGTACTAACCCTGGTCCAATACTATACCCTAGTACTAACCCTGGTCCAATCCTATACCCTAGCACTAACCCTAGTCCAATCCTATACCCTAGCACTAACCCTGGTCCAATCCTGTACCCTAGTACTAACCCTGGTCCAATCCTGTACCCTAGTACTAACCTTGGTCCATTCCTGTACCCTAGTACTAACCCTGGTCCAATCCTGTACCCTAGTACTAACCCTGGTCCAATCCTGTACCCTAGTACTAACCCTGGTCCAATCCTGTACCCTAGTACTAACTCTGGTCCAATCCTGTACCCTAGTACTAACCCTGGTCCAATCCTGTACCCTAGTACTAACCCTGGTCCAATCCTGTACCCTAGTACTAACCCTTGTCCAATCCTGTACCCTAGTACTAACCCTGGTCCAATCCTATACCCTAGTACTAACCCTGGTCCAATCCTATACTCTAATACTAACCCTGGTCCAATCCTGTACCCTAGTACTAACCCTGGTCCAATCCTGTACCCTAGTACTAATCCTGGTCCAATCCTGTACCCTAGTACTAACCCTGGTCCAATCCTGTACCCTAGTACTAACCCTGGTCCAATCCTGTACCCTAGTACTAACCCTGGTCTAATCCTGTACCCTAGTACTAACCCTGGTCCAATCCTGTACCCTAGTACTAACCTTGGTCCATTCCTGTACCCTAGTACTAACCCTGGTCCAATCCTGTACCCTAGTACTAACCCTGGTCCAATCCTGTACCCTAGTACTAACCCTGGTCCAATCCTGTACCCTAGTACTAACTCTGGTCCAATCCTGTACCCTAGTACTAACCCTGGTCCAATCCTGTACCCTAGTACTAACCGTGGTCCAATCCTGTACCCTAGTACTAACCCTGGTCCAATCCTATACCCTAGTACTAACCCTGGTCCAATACTATACCCTAGTACTAACCCTGGTCCAATCCTATACCCTAGCACTAACCCTAGTCCAATCCTATACCCTAGCACTAACCCTGGTCCAATCCTGTACCCTAGTACTAACCCTGGTCCAATCCTGTACCCTAGTACTAACCTTGGTCCATTCCTGTACCCTAGTACTAACCCTGGTCCAATCCTGTACCCTAGTACTAACCCTGGTCCATACCTGTACCCTAGTACTAACCCTGGTCCAATCCTGTACCCTAGTACTAACTCTGGTCCAATCCTGTACCCTAGTACTAACCCTGGTCCAATCCTGTACCCTAGTACTAACCCTGGTCCAATCCTGTACCCTAGTACTAACCCTTGTCCAATCCTGTACCCTAGTACTAACTCTGGTCCAATCCTGTACCCTAGTACTAACCCTGGTCCAATCCTGTACCCTAGTACTAACCCTGGTCCAATCCTGTACCCTAGTACTAACCCTGGTCCAATCCTATACCCTAGTACTAACCCTGGTCCAATCATATACCCTAATACTAACCCTGGTCCAATCCTGTACCCTAGTACTAACCCTGGTCCAATCCTGTACCCTAGTACTAATCCTGGTCCAATCCTGTACCCTAGTACTAACCCTGGTCCAATCCTGTACCCTAGTACTAACCCTGGTCCAATCCTGTACCCTAGTACTAACCCTGGTCCAATCCTGTACCCTAGTACTAACCTTGGTCCAATCCTGTACCCTAGTACTAACCGTGGTCCAATCCTGTATCCTAGTACTAACCCTGGTCCAATCCTATACCCTAGTACTAACCCTGGTCCAATACTATACCCTAGTACTAACCCTGGTCAATCCTATACCCTAGCACTAACCCTGGTCCAATCCTGTACCCTAGTACTAACCCTGGTCCAATCCTGTACCCTAGTACTAACCTTGGTCCATTCCTCTACCCTAGTACTAACCCTGGTCCAATCCTGTACCCTAGTACTAACCCTGGTCCAATCCTGTACCCTAGTACTAACCCTGGTCCAATCCTGTACCCTAGTACTAACTCTGGTCCAATCCTGTACCCTAGTACTAACCCTGGTCCAATCCTGTACCCTAGTACTAACCCTGGTCCAATCCTGTACCCTAGTACTAACCGTTGTCCAATCCTGTACCCTAGTGCTAACCCTGGTCCAATCCTATACCCTAGTACTAACTCTGTTCCAATCCTGTACCCTAGTACTAACCCTGGTCCAATCCTGTACCCTAGTACTAACCCTGGTCCAATCCTGTACCCTAGTACTAACCCTTGTCCAATCTTGTACCCTAGTACTAACCCTGGTCCAGTCCTATACCCTAGTACTAACCCTGGTCCAATCCTATACCCTAGTACTAACCCTGGTCCAATCCTGTACCCTAGTACTAACCCTGGTCCAATCCTGTAGCCTAGTACTAACCCTGGTCCAATTCTGTACCCTAGTACTAACCCTGGTCCAATCCTGTACCCTAGTACTAACCCTGGTCCAATACTTTACCCTAGTACTAACCGTGGTCCAATCCTGTACCCTAGTACTAATCCTGGTCCAATCCTGTACCCTAGTACTAATCCTGGTCCAATCCTGTACCCTAGTACTAACCTTGGTCCAATCCTATACCCTAGTACTAACCTGAACACTAACCCTAGTATTAACATTGGGAACAAAGTTAAACAACTTTGTTTCAAGCATGTGATGCTCGCTCAAACACACCTGTGGCAAGTAACAGATGTGGGCAATATGAAAATCACACCTGAAACCAGATAAAAAGGGGAGAAGTTGACTCAATCTTTGCATTGTGTGTCTGTGTGTGCGCGCTGCACTAAGCCACAATTTTGTCTGGCCCATTTTAGGAATTTTGCATGAAACTATGTGCAATTTGCCTTTTTTTCTCTGTTATTTTTGTGTGTTTCACTTTGAAATCAACCTAATTAAACATTGAGCTATCAGGGAATGTGAGAACATGTTGAAATTTGACGTATACAGGAAGAAAAATATTTTTTACCAAATGGAGCAAAACAGTAACAATGCAGTGACATGAGAAGAATCTGCAATAACTAATCATGTGCTAAATAGTTACAAGTCACATTTATGTATGATATAGCCAAGATGATTGTCTATAAAATGAAGGTCGTAAAGGATGGAGAGATATGGAGCCTAAAAGGCAAATGATCAAAACATTGTTACCCTTTTGCTTTTCACTGTATGTGGATGCCCCACTGCTGGGTTCCTGTTCCAGATCCAGCTGCCCAATATATATCTAGGATGCAGATAGTTCAGGTCAGTAGGTCTGATGGTTGAGCCGCGTTTTCCGATCCATGCGCGGTCTATTTGTCACTGTAGTGGAGTAGTCACGCCCTTCAGCTTTAAAAAGTGGTGTATCCCAGCATTCCCTGCTGAAGATACAAAGTCATTTCTGTCCTGGCCACCTTTGAAAAAGGTTCTGCTAGTCTAGATCCTGTGCTCAGGCTATATTCTTTTGGTTGTTTCTCCCCCCCCCCGGTGTGTTGTTAGTGCAGCAGTGAGGTCTAGTGAACCAAACCTGCCCCTGACTAGTCAGGGTTACTATAGGGTCTTTCAAGGGTCCCAGGTTCCTGGTTGGCAACAGTTGTGGAGACTGTATAGGTACTGGTGAGAAGAGAAGGCACAGTTGCAGGGGAGGTTAGGACTGGAGGTGCAGACCTACCTCTCTCACTAGTTCCAGGGTCTCCCGTTATTTTTGTGTCCCCGGTGCCCCCCATTTCTTGTGATTTTTTGTTGAGCATCATACGCACGTAGATTTGAATGCACCTCACCATGCTTGCTACACCCGGCGAGCATGACAGTGAGTCTTTCCTTTAACTGGCAGCAAGTAGCACAAGGAACATTTAAGACAAAGTCTATGGACAGTAACTTTCCTACGAGTCATGGGATCGGTGGAGCACCGGGCAGGTGATGTTTTCCCCTCAGATCCACCCTGTTCCTCCTGATCATTTTTTATTTTCTGTAGGCTGATAAGTGAGTTGCTGGGCTTGATGGGAGCAGGACTTGACCTTGCTGACAGCTGTCAGTCTGACAATCTCGTCCTTCGCTCTCGTTTTTTAATCAGCGAAGTGAGAAACAACGACCTTCATGAAATGTTTCTACTGACACCAAAAGTGAAGAGCCGGAGAAGAAGAGGCGAGAACGTTGTGTCACGTCCAGTAATGTATCTCTCCAAATCATCAGACAGGAGGGAGCAGAGCGGCTCCGATAACTCAATGTCACGTCCCGAATCATCTACCGGCGCTTCTCACATCTCCGGTATCCTTGATAACCCGCCACCAAGTGATAGATAAAATGTACCGAGCGGCGGGTTCAGGCAATGATAACAGTCACAGGGAGACGCCGCGCTCTGGTGAGCACCACTTATGTTGTAGATCTCATAGATATAGATTACGTAAAGTCAAGTCAGTTCACTGCTATCGACAGGTCAAGGCAATGGCAAAACGCTCTGCAAGAAAAACCTGTCTTCCTCCAGAGAAGATCCATCAGTTATAGTCAACGAATGGGCAGTTAACCGAGTCTTGCCAGGAGAGTACTTCCAAAAGAGGGGAACCCATAGGAATAAAACTTGGAGGCGGCTACTATTGCCATGCCAGGAGTCACCCAAATCCAGAACCAGTGATCTACACGTCTGCATCCTGAGCTGATATTCAATGTGAACGTTGAATGTGAACGCAAAATGTGAACGTTTAAAGGAGTTGTCCATGACTTATATACTGACTACTGATCCCCAGGTTAGGTCAACATCAAACCATCGATCAGCTGACTCCTGGAGACACAGCTGTTAGCAGTGTACAATCTACCGGAGCATCAATACCACATCTCAGTGCACTGCGTAGTGGCCGTTCTCGAAACTGCAGCTCTGATCCTGCTACTTAGTGAAAATAATATCAGCTGGTTCAACTGATGGCCTACAAAAAGATGTCTCACTACCAAGGTGCCACACAAGAAACATCTTATGATGGGTAAAACAAGTGAGCTGTCTCAAGAATCAAATCTTCAGAATCTTATTGTTGTAAAACATACTGATGGATTGGTTACAGAAGAATTTCTAAACTACTGAAGGTTCTAGTGAGTGCTGTTGGGGCCATAATCCGGAAGTGAAAAGAACATAATTTCACCATAAATTGGCCACGACCAGGTGCTCCCCACAAGATTTCAGACAGAGGAGTGAAAAGTATTATTAGAAGAGTTGTCCAAGAGCCAAGGACAATCTGCGGAGAGCTACAAAACGACCTAGAATCAGCAAGTACGATTGTTCCAGAGAATACAATAAGTCCACCTGTATCTCCATACAGGATATGAGGAGTGTGTGTGCGGAAGAATGGGCCAAATCCCTCCTGAGTAATGCAGGACACTGATGTCTCCATATAGGAGGCGTCTGGAAGCTTCATCACTAAAAAACCTTTTTAAACAAAGTATTAAATACGTTTCAGTAAGCATGAAATTTATGGACATTGTCAAGAGGTCTTTCTCTGATATCTCATAATCAACAGATCGGGAGATGAGTGAATAATCCAAACAACATTTATTCAAAGCAAAACAGAAGGTGCATAAAATAATCCACTGCACAGAGGGTAAAATCGTCCAGTAATGGGA
Source organism: Anomaloglossus baeobatrachus (assembly GCF_048569485.1). Lineage (NCBI taxonomy): Eukaryota > Metazoa > Chordata > Amphibia > Anura > Aromobatidae > Anomaloglossus > Anomaloglossus baeobatrachus. The sequence goes on from NC_134353.1 coordinate 962,630,728, forward strand.
TAATTGTCCTGGGGATGAGTCACAATCCTCCAGAAGTCCTTTTCCGGGGAAATCAGGGTTTCTCAATGACTCTCTGGGGTGCTGCTTGTAGCCGCAGCTTCTCCCCCAGAGGATGAATCTTCCTGCTTCTCCTCTTTCTCAGCCAGACTGAATAATCCCCGAGGTAAACAGAGAGTTTAGGTGGATCCCAGGCCCCCCTCCACCAGACTTAGGAACAAAACCCCGGCAGGGGGTGATTAACCTGCAAACAGGAAAATGTACACAACAAGGAATACACAGAATGGTATTCCTCACCATGCCTAAAATACGAACCTACACAAAATTATACACAACCCCCCATATTCCACCATCACAACCATTTATGGTTTGATTTCTTTGCCTGTGTGGATTGGATGGGTTGTTACCGACATCTGGTGAGAATTTCATGTCAATAGTATTTTTAGAACCATATTTACTTAGAAAATTGTGTGACTTGTTCAATACTTATTTCACCCACTGCTGTGTATATATATATATATATATATAGATACATACACATATAAGACACACATTATATATATACTGCACATATAAGTATTGTGAGACTGTGACCGGGGTTATCTATGACGGCCGGTATGTCTCGCCCCGGTTGTGCTCACTCCATGATAGAAAGTAAATCCACTCTAGGGTTAATGCTGTTTCCCTACAGGCTGAAGGAAGGGTTAAATGGAAACAGGAACAAGGGCAGGTGTGCCGGGTGTGAAGGAGTGAACAGAACTCCCTGAGCTCTCTGCTGGAGAGGCACATGTATATTGTTGTGGACTTTTGTTTGGACATTAAACCGTGTGCTGTGAACCTTAATGCCTGGATCCCGTGTCTTCTGCTGCGCAGCCGACCGTGCTACCTCACATATGGTGGAGAATGCGGGCATGCCAGCCCGGTGAGGTGTAGCTTCCATTTCTGGTGACCCGGTAGCACATGTCCTGGATTCAAGCGGCTATACTACGGCCCAAACCCGGCGACGTCATGGAGGACATACTAAAGCATTTGGCTCAGGCTAATGCACAGCAGCAACAGGCTAATGCACAGCAGCAACAGGCTAATGCACAGCAGCAACAGTTCAATGCACACCTGCTCCAGTCCTTGAAAATGCAGGAACAAAGACACCAAGAACAGATGGTTCTCCTGGCCAAGTCGATCCGTGCCGGACCAGCAGCAACAACCCCGGGACCGGGTGACGATGGCAGCGTCCGGAAAGCGGTGAGACAAGCGTTGCAAAAGATGACCCCGGGGGATGATATGGAAGCGTTCCTGGCGGTGTTTGAGCGGGTGGCCGAGCGGGAAAAGCTGCCGACCCCCCAGTGGGCTGAGGTATTGTCGCCCTATCTGACGGGGGAGCCCCAAAAAGCGTACCTGGACCTCTGTACCGAGGACGCCATAGACTATGCAACCCTGAGAGCCGAAATACTTGCTCGATTGGGGGTGAATACCTATGTACGGGCTTGTCGCGGGCGGGGAGGAGGGTGTCAGCACACCGCGCTCACCCCTTCTGCTCGGGTCCGGCAGCTGCTCCTGGTGGCTCGAGCCGTAGGCCGGATCCCGGGGTTTCTCGAGCGACACTCCTCGCCCGTGAGTGAAAGGGGGGGGATGGGTGTGGGGATTGTTATAGTTCGTGACGCCACCCACGGTTGTGGTGATTGCACCACCGCTGCTTTGGATGGGGATCCCGGGGATGGTGATGGGAGCAGCCAGGTGTTGTGTTGCCCCTCCGTGGGTAGGGGTTGGTGATCCCGGGGCCCGGTGAAGAGATGTAAAGTGTAGGGCCTGGAGGGCGCAGGGACGCGGGGGCAGCGCTGTGCCTTGCGGCACTGTGGTACTCACTCAGCCTGAGACTTGGACACAGTTTGTACGGTAAACCAAACGGCTGGTAGGACGGTCCCACAGACGGCTGCACCTGCACTCCCGGTAGGTGACGGTGATGTCTCTCTTCCTTGCACCTGTGTTGACTGATGGTAGCGGTGGATTCCCTCCGGTTACCCGCTCCCCGACTGCAATCTGGGCCGGAGGAGCTCTACACTTTGCCCGCAGGCGCTGGCCCTGGGGAAACTGGTGCCCTGGCGGTGGCGGTGTCTCCCCTGTAATGGTCGGGCTGTTGCCGTCAATCGGGACTTGGTTGCTGGGGGATCTACGTCCCCTTCACTGACGGATTCGGCAAATTGGGCGACTCCTAGCCTTGCCGGGGTCCGAGAGGCCCCTGCCCTGGTGCTGACTGTCCTTCGGAACACTGCTCCAGACCACCGGGCACACAGCCAACGGGGTCCTTCCAGGAACGTCCAAACGGTCCCCCTCCGAACAGTCACCGCCGTCGCTGACCTTGCTGTTCTAGCCCTACACACAGCTGGGCTCTCAGGCTTTCCTTTCTTCTTGTCACCTCACTTGCTTTCCTCCTTTACTACTCCTCTTTCACTTCGTTGTTTACACTTGCCCTGCCTGGGCTTAACTCCTGTTCACTCGTTCATGTCCCTGACTGGACTGCCTGGTTACTTCCTGCCTCCAGAGTTGTGAGCTCCTTGGTGGGCGGAGCCAACCGCCTGGCCCACCCCCTGGTGTGCATCAACAGACTCCTGGAGGAAGGCAACAAGGATTTGTAGGTTAGCAGATGTGCCTACCTGGAGTGTGGGGTGTGGTGGTGGTGTGTGACCTGTGTCCCCTGGCTTGCCCAGGGCGACACATTCCCCCTTAGCAAAACGCAGACCGTCCGCGGGCTGCCGTCCTACACCGGTTTTATTTTTCTGTAAAAAGGGGATAACAGGGTTAAACATATATACATTTTAATAACTCTTCCCACGACGGGAGGCACATTTTTCTTCAACGTTACAACGGTGTACGGTCACGGTTTCCGCTCTCTCCCACCCAAGTAACCTGGCCCTGGTGCTGCCCCTAAAGCCCAGGCAGCACCCCTTGACCCACAGTCCATCACACGGTACCCGAGCGGGATCTGTCCTTGCCCTCCAGAGGGTAGCCACCGGTTCTTTTGGTGGCTGGGCCCCAGCCTGCTCTGCTCAGGGCCCTCCCTCCAACCTGCCTCTCCGGAGGCGGCCTGCGGAAAACGGTAACGGTACCCAACATATTTACAAGCCACTAACGTTTGTGGTTGCCCTGCAGAGTTCACGGGCTTGTCCATGGCTAGTTCCCATGCATTTTTAAACTTTAAACGGTCCCCACGGGGACAACGGTGCCGGCTCCAGCCGGTTGCTAATCACAAAAGCAAATCAGGTGAAAACTCGGATAATCATTTTTCATCATCTTTCAACTTTGGCAAACTTTCAAACTTTTTCAAACAAGCAGGTGGTCCCAACGGGGACGGTGCAACGGGCATCCGCTGCCCTACTCCGGTCCTTCTACTGCTAAGGCGGACCCATCCTCTGCCACCAACATCTCAAACATGCACTGACATGCCTGCTGTGACAGAGGTACCCGGTACCCATTTCCACCGGTACGCGGAGTATGATAAACCACAGGGTCCCCCACATAGCGGGAACGCTCAATTGCTCCTTCAGCCGCAACAGCGGGCCCGGAGCTGGGGCAGGAGTAGTCATTTCTTGTTTCTGCGTCAGGCGGGTTGCCGCCAGCTGCCGCAGCCTCCTGGTCTCCAGCATCCAACACTTCATCCTCTTCTGCGGTAGCATGGAGCAGCAAAGTAGGCGAGCCTATGTTGAGGCGCCCCATCAGTGACGGCAAGGGCGATGCATAGGCCGAGACTAGGCCGGGCCCCTCAGCCGCAGCGGCCGGTCCAGGTAGGACATAGGGACGTGGGTCACCAGTCGGTTCTGCTACATCTATTCCCCTTTCGCACATCGGGGCAGTTGTAATCAACATCTCCACCTCGTTGGTCCACTGCTCCATCATCCGGAGGAGTTGTCCCTGCTGACGCCGGTGGAACTGAATCACCCGGGCCTTCATCCAGGCCACGGTTCCGGGCTCAGGGTCTGGCACAGTCTCTATTGGGACTTCAGGCACCACGCTGTTAAGGGGCCGTGGTTCTAGCGGTTCCCCTTGGTGCACTTCAGGGCCGTCCTGGACGTCTGCAGCCGGCTGGTCCGCCGGAGCGGCCGGGCAGGGTATCGCTACCGGTTGGGCAGGTAGCGGGCCTAATGGCGGGGCGGCAGCAGCCATTACGGATAGCGGGGAGAGAGGCAGGGTGAGCGGGCGCCGGCCGGGCCCCTCAGCCGCAGCGGCCGATCCTTCAGGAATACAGGGGCGTGGGTCACTTACCCGCTCCTCCAAATCCTCTTCCGCCTCGCGTCTCCACATAGCCGCCACCACGTCCGCCATGTCGGTCTCCCACTCCTCCAGGAGGAGTTGCATATGGGCCTGCAGACGGTTACTCAGTGGGACGGTCCGGTCCCTCAACCACGTCGCCGTGCCGGGCGCGGGGGCTTCCTCGTTGCGAGCTGAATCCTGCATCTTGGTAACGAGGTTTTTCCAGGAACCCAATACTGCTGCAGAGTCCTGGCATCCCTGCTTCTATAGCCGCAGCTACATGCGTCCAGCCGCCATCGCGTCCCCCTTAGCTCTTTCCGGCCCCTCCTTCCTCGGGGCGGGGTTTTGGCCTTCGCGCCTCTACTGCTCGAGAAGACGCTCGAGCGGGAACTTTTCGCGCCAAAGATGGCGGCTTCTGAAATTTTTCTGCCGGATACCTCCGGCGGTAACAAGGCGCACCTCTACCAGACGGCAGAGCGGTAAGATCCTGTTCGTGACGCCAAGTTGTCGCGGGCGGGGAGGAGGGTGTCAGCACACCGCGCTCACCCCTTCTGCTCGGGTCCGGCAGCTGCTCCTGGTGGCTCGAGCCGTAGGCCGGATCCCGGGGTTTCTCGAGCGACACTCCTCGCCCGTGAGTGAAAGGGGGGGGATGGGTGTGGGGATTGTTATAGTTCGTGACGCCACCCACGGTTGTGGTGATTGCACCACCGCTGCTTTGGATGGGGATCCCGGGGATGGTGATGGGAGCAGCCAGGTGTTGTGTTGCCCCTCCGTGGGTAGGGGTTGGTGATCCCGGGGCCCGGTGAAGAGATGTAAAGTGTAGGGCCTGGAGGGCGCAGGGACGCGGGGGCAGCGCTGTGCCTTGCGGCACTGTGGTACTCACTCAGCCTGAGACTTGGACACAGTTTGTACGGTAAACCAAACGGCTGGTAGGACGGTCCCACAGACGGCTGCACCTGCACTCCCGGTAGGTGACGGTGATGTCTCTCTTCCTTGCACCTGTGTTGACTGATGGTAGCGGTGGATTCCCTCCGGTTACCCGCTCCCCGACTGCAATCTGGGCCGGAGGAGCTCTACACTTTGCCCGCAGGCGCTGGCCCTGGGGAAACTGGTGCCCTGGCGGTGGCGGTGTCTCCCCTGTAATGGTCGGGCTGTTGCCGTCAATCGGGACTTGGTTGCTGGGGGATCTACGTCCCCTTCACTGACGGATTCGGCAAATTGGGCGACTCCTAGCCTTGCCGGGGTCCGAGAGGCCCCTGCCCTGGTGCTGACTGTCCTTCGGAACACTGCTCCAGACCACCGGGCACACAGCCAACGGGGTCCTTCCAGGAACGTCCAAACGGTCCCCCTCCGAACAGTCACCGCCGTCGCTGACCTTGCTGTTCTAGCCCTACACACAGCTGGGCTCTCAGGCTTTCCTTTCTTCTTGTCACCTCACTTGCTTTCCTCCTTTACTACTCCTCTTTCACTTCGTTGTTTACACTTGCCCTGCCTGGGCTTAACTCCTGTTCACTCGTTCATGTCCCTGACTGGACTGCCTGGTTACTTCCTGCCTCCAGAGTTGTGAGCTCCTTGGTGGGCGGAGCCAACCGCCTGGCCCACCCCCTGGTGTGCATCAACAGACTCCTGGAGGAAGGCAACAAGGATTTGTAGGTTAGCAGATGTGCCTACCTGGAGTGTGGGGTGTGGTGGTGGTGTGTGACCTGTGTCCCCTGGCTTGCCCAGGGCGACACAGGCTCAGCGGGTAAATCAGTGGTTCTATGAGGAAGCCAAACCCGTACGCTCACAGGCCTATGACTTGTTGCATCTCGTAAAAAAGTGGTTGCAGCCTGACACTCTGAGCCCGGCGCAAATGGTGGAAAGGGTAGTTGTTGATCGTTTTGTGCGCACCTTACCCGTCACTATTCAACGGTGGGTAGGACAGGGCGACCCAAGTACCCTGGATCAATTAGTGGGCCTGGTAGAGCGGCATGTGGCTACGCAGGACTTGATACGGGACACTGAGACTTTGCGTACCGCCCGTCGGTCCGGCCCCTCCAAGCCTAGGGTCAAGGACCCACCGCTGACACCGATGCGGGAGTCCGCTACCATCCCGTCTGAGGCCGTACCCTCCGTCCCTGAGGTCCGGAAGGTTATGTACCCCAAACGACAACTCGTCAAGGGGGTTTCCTTCCCTATTAGATGTTGGCGGTGCCAGCGGGTGGGACATATGGAAGCCCAGTGTCCACTCACCACGGAGCCCATGGATTGTGGGGTTACCCGGCGGGGTTCAATGTATGCTCAGGTGGTGTGTACCGCTGACCTGGTCTCCCCAGAGACTGAGCCCCACTTGTGCCAAATACAGGTGAATGGATGTCCGGTTACCGGCTTGTTGGATTCCGGAAGCTTAGTGACCCTTGTGCGATCAACCCTCAGGGCTAAAGTAAAGGCCACTGGACGTACCATGGGGGTGGTTTGCATACATGGGGACCGCCGAGACTATCCCACAGGGATTGTCACCATCACAGCACCTTGCGGTCAGGTGCAACATGAGGTGGGACTTATTAACTCTCTTCCCTATGACGTGATCCTAGGAAGGGATCTGCCCTATTTTTGGACTTTATGGAAGGGACCTCCTAAGTCCCCTCAGATATTGGTCAGTCCGGGACCTGAGCCCTACAATCCTGAATCCGGGACGCCTGCCGTAGGGGTCCCCATGATAGGGACAGAGTGGGAACCCGATAGGTCGCCCCTAGAGGTATTGGCAGGAGAGGCTGAGACGGTTGAGCCCATCCCGGACTTGGAGGCGTCCCCGGATACGTTTGGGACAGCCCAACTCCAGGACCCTACATTAATACATGCCCGGAATCGGGTGATAGTAATTGACGGGGTGGCACAGCTGCCCGGTGCCCAGGTAAGGTACCCCCATTTCGCTCTTAGGCAGGATTTACTCTACCGGGTAGATAAAATACGGGGCGTGGGGGTAGAGCAGTTGGTGGTGCCCCAGCCGTATCGCCGGCGGGTCCTCGACTTGGCTCATAAACACCTGATGAGTGGCCACCTAGGGGTCAAGAAAACGCAGGAGCGAATATTGCAAAGGTTCTATTGGCCCGGGGTCTTTGGGGAGGTAAAACGGTTCTGCGAAACCTGCCCGGAGTGTCAGCTTACCGCACCACTGGCCCACTTTCGCAGTCCGTTGGTACCGTTACCCATTATAGAAGTCCCTTTTGAACGGATAGGGATGGATCTGGTGGGGCCCCTCGTAAAGTCTGCTCGAGGGCACCAACACATCCTAGTGATCGTTGACTATGCCACCCGGTATCCAGAGGCGATACCTCTCAGACATACCGCGGCGAAGCTTATAGCTCGGGAGTTGTTTGCTGTGTTCTGCCGGGTGGGGTTGCCCAAGGAGATCCTTACGGATCAGGGGACCCCATTCATGTCTAAAGTGACCAAAGAACTATGCCGGCTACTCCAGATCAAGCAGTTGCGTACGTCTGTGTATCATCCTCAGACGGATGGGTTAGTAGAACGATTCAATAAAACCCTGAAAACCATGCTAAAAAGGGTGATCTCCAAAGACGGGAAAGACTGGGATATGATGCTTCCCTATTTGATGTTTGCCATCCGTGAGGTGCCACAGGCATCCACGGGGTTTTCGCCTTTTGAATTGTTATACGGGCGACATCCCCGGGGATTGTTGGACCTGGCAAAGGAAACATGGGAGCAAGAGCCCACCCCCCATAAAAGTGTGATTGAACACATTTTGGGTATGCAGAACCGCATAAGCGCGGTCATGCCAATTGTGAAGGAGCATTTACAGGAGGCTCAGGCCGCGCAAAGCGGCCGCTACAATAGACAAGCTACCGTGCGGACCTTTAAACCCGGGGATCGGGTGTTGGTATTAATCCCCACGGCGGAGAGTAAATTCCTGGCTCAGTGGCAAGGCCCCTACGAGATAAAGGAAAGAGTCGGGGTGGTCAACTATAAAGTATTGCAGCCCGGTAGGCGGAAACCAGAACAAATATACCATGTCAACCTATTAAAACCTTGGCAGGAACGGGAAAACCTGATGGCTGTTTTTTCCCCATCTCCCTCCTCTTCGGGTCGTTCACCTCCGGCTTCAGTGACCTCCGGAGAGGACGAACCGGAAGTAAGGATTGGAGAAGCCCTCACCAAGACTCAGAGGCGAGAGGCCAGATGGTTGGTTCAGCAGAACCCCGATGTCTTCTCCGAGCTGCCCGGTAGGACCAGTCTGATACGACATGATATTGTCACCGAGCCCCACCTGAAGGTACGCCTGAAGTCATACCGGGTACCGGAGGCTCGACGACAAGCCATATCGGAGGAAGTAAAGACAATGTTACGCCTGGGGGTCATCGAAAAATCCCGGAGTGAATGGGCTAGTCCGATTGTCCTAATACCAAAACCCGATGGCTCCTTAAGGTTCTGCAATGACTTTAGGAGATTGAACGAAATATCCAAGTTCGATCTCTACCCCATGCCCCGGGTGGATGAGCTGATTGATAGGCTGGGACAGGCGCGGTATTTTACCACGCTCGACCTGACCAAGGGGTACTGGCAGGTGCCACTGACGGAGTCCGCCAAGGAGAAAACCGCTTTTGTTACGCCGGAGGGTCTCTTCCACTATGTTGTCTTGCCTTTTGGGTTACATGGCGCTCCGGCCACGTTCCAGAGGTTGATGGACTTAGTGCTGGAACCCCACCAGGCGTATGCATCAGCGTACCTTGATGACATCATTATTTACAGCTCCGATTGGCAGATCCACTTGGAACAGGTACAAGCGGTGGTGGACGCGCTTCGAACAGCCGGATTGACAGCCAATCCCAAGAAATGTGCGTTGGGACTCACGGAAGCCCGCTACTTGGGCTACGTGATAGGCCAAGGAGTGATTAAGCCCCAAATTAACAAGGTTGAGGCGATCCAGAAGTGGCCTAGACCCCTGACCACGAAGCAGGTTAGGGCCTTCCTGGGTATCGTGGGGTACTACAGGAGGTTTGTAAAGGATTTTGCGGGACTATCAGCCCCCTTGACGGACCTTCTCAAAGGCAAGAAGTCCGTCATGGTGCGCTGGACTCCGCAGGCCGAGGACTCCTTCCGGGCCCTGAAGGGGGTCCTGTGCGGACAGCCCGTTCTCATACACCCTGATTTCCGGAAGGAGTTCATAGTACAGACTGACGCCTCAGAGGTCGGCCTGGGGGCAGTGCTGTCTCAGGTGGTTCAGGGGGAGGAACACCCCGTCACCTTCTTAAGTAGGAAGCTCACCCCTCCCGAGCGGAATTATAGCGTAGTGGAGAAGGAGTGCCTGGCGATCAAGTGGGCCTTGGAGTCCCTACGCTATTACCTGCTGGGACGGCAGTTTCGCTTGGTGACGGATCACTCTCCACTGGTCTGGATGAGGTCCGCCAAGGAACGGAATGCCCGGGTTACCCGGTGGTTCCTTTCTCTGCAGAACTTCCATTTTACGGTTGAACATAGGGCCGGTGGGTTGCAGGGCAACGCCGATGCCTTGTCCCGCGGCCCGTGTTTGATGGCGGGAGTTCAACCCCGCACGCTTGAACTGAGGGGGGGGGGTATGTGAGACTGTGACCGGGGTTATCTATGACGGCCGGTATGTCTCGCCCCGGTTGTGCTCACTCCATGATAGAAAGTAAATCCACTCTAGGGTTAATGCTGTTTCCCTACAGGCTGAAGGAAGGGTTAAATGGAAACAGGAACAAGGGCAGGTGTGCTGGGTGTGAGGGAGTGAACAGAACTCCCTGAGCTCTCTGCTGGAGAGGCACATGTATATTGTTGTGGACTTTTGTTTGGACATTAAACCGTGTGCTGTGAACCTTAATGCCTGGATCCCGTGTCTTCTGCTGCGCAGCCGACCGTGCTACCTCACAGTATGTATATTTATATACTCCCAGATATCTCTCTATCCGTATCTCTCTATATCCACTGTATATAAATATCATAGTGACAGTGTCATTTCCCGATTTGATGCATTGAGACTTCCAGCTTCTGGTGAGTCGCGGCTCAGACGTCTTATTGGCGAGAATCAGACGCGGATGATAATTAGAGCGCAGTAAATTATTGTGGATGGAGAAGGAAATAGCGGCAGTTTAATCCCAGGTGGCGGCAGGTGCAGCGATCACAGCGCAGCCCTCTCCTTATCTCCCGGTAATAATCTTCCCATTCTTCGGTGTGACTGCTAAACACACTCACGACGTCTCCGAGCCGAGCGCTGAATCCTGCGTGAAAGGTACCAATTACCCTAAATCCAACTTAAACTGTCAATCTGTGCGCCAAATCCTGCCAGTAATTTCACAGTGGGAAAACGTGGATTTATAAAGACAGTTTTACCACAGCTGCTAAAACAGAAGAAAATAAATCACATCGCAGGGAGGGCGGCTGCAACACCGCTACAGACAATGTGATGGACAGATTACACACTGTGGGCAAAAGTGCACAATGCCAGGTGTCAGCTGGAGTGATGTAAAGCACGTCGTCTCTGGACTCTGGAGCAGAGGACACCTGGCTGTCTCATGATGGAGGAATCTGGATTAGGCCCCTTCACATATTCTGTTTTGGCCATCCATGTATACGTCTACGTCATCCATGTGACACATACCAGAAAAAAAACACATGACACTGAAACGAATAATTATTTGGACCTTCCCAGCCTAAAAATATCAGCTTGCAGCTGTCTCAGAGGTGTCGCATCACATTAGATGTGCAAATGCAAATTCTGGCATTTCGCCTTGGCTCTTCTTGATTTTCCTGGTGCATTGGCAATCGGAGAAATAGTTTATAGGGTTGATGTCAGCTGTGTAGTGTCAACTGGTGTTACATGCAGAATGGCAATGACCGACCCGGCCGGGACAGTGATGTGGATCCAATAGACCTTGGATTGCGGGCTTAACCTGGACGGGTATAACTAAGTGGCTACCTGGGCTTTTCTAGAGCCTCTAGTGGTGAGGTTAGGACTGTGCTACAGCCGTCAGGTGCTATTCCAAGACTGTCCGGATCCGTGGAAGCTGACACTAGCGGAGACATGCTAAGCATAGACAGGCTAGATGGAGTAGATGGAGATGGAGTAGAGCCTCTGCCGGGACAGGATCAGAATAATCAGCAGGGTGGAAGCTGGTACGAGTACAGACGGGAACAGATACAGGAACACAGGCTGGCACCAGGACACGGGCATGGACTCAGTATACAGGAATACAGGCTGGTGTGGCACCCCTGAGGCTTCAATCACCACAGAGGTACTGCACCTCAGCCAGAGGCGTGGTATCCCATCCTGGGTATGGAGAAGGTGATCCATCGGTTCACACAAAACACAAAACTCTCACTCAGTAACACCTCATCAGACATGGCAAGGGCGTCTTATACCCAAAGCCATGCGAGGGGGTGGAGTCTTAAAAGTGGGTACACACACACAGTAGTGGAGTGTGGAGAAGGAAAGAAAGGAAGGGGCAGTTGAGGAGCGAAGACCTGTGGCCTGGAGCTGGTACTGCTCGGCCTGGGCACAAGGCAGAAAGGGTCCTAGAGATCATAGGAAGTGCAAGGCCTCCCGTGGCTTTGTTCCACATATAATCTCCGGATGGAAGGACTTGGTCGCAATCGGGGACTGGTCCCTAGGCTAATGGAGAAGAACCAACGCTAGTAAAACCAGCGGCCGAGGTGACTGCAAGCACCGAGGCCACATCCACACACGAATTTGCTGGAAGGTGACTCCAAAGGGCCAAGGGATAGAGCTTCACGCCATCCAAAAGGGCCCGCAGGCACAGGATTCAGTGAGCGAAGGCGCAAAGCAGGAGAGCGAAGCAAGCGCAGAGACGACAAGGGAAGGTACACTTAAGAAAGGTGCATCGGATTCGACCTTCGAACTACCTGGGATCGGCTGGAGCCCTTCACAGTGAAAGCTCAGCACTCCGAAGGCAGTCACTGGCCTGTCGTGTTACCCTGGAACCTGCTACAGTGAGTAAAAACCTTGAGACTGCATCCCTAAATCGCTCTGTTATTCGCCTGCCCCTCAAGCTCTGCACTCCCGCCATCACCTACTACTACTACCCCCATCCGCCCTGGGGCCCAGCTCTACCTGTGGAGAGCTGCACATCTAAGCTGCGTCACCATCTGTCCCAGAGGTCCCCATCGCGCAGAGGCGGCACCTAACTTGCTGCATACCACAGGTGGCATCACGAATAAACTGTCATCATCCCCTTCCAATTTACTAAACGACACGGCCAGAGTCACGAAACCGGGCCTCGCCACCGCAGCGTCCCAGGAGCAGAACCGCTGCCTGGTAACGAGTCACTCCAGGCCCCAGTGTGGACGTGTCACTGGCACCCGGATACGGGCACGGACTCAGTATACAGGAATACAGGCTGGCACCAGGACATGGGCACAGACTCCGTATACAGGAATACAGGCTGGCACCAGGACACGGGCACAGACTCAGTATACAAGAATACAGGCTGGCACCAGGATACGGGCACAGACTCAGTATACAGGAATACAGGCTGCACCAGGATACGGGCACAGACTCCATATACAGGAATACAGGCTGGCACCAGGACACGGGCACAGACTCAGTATACAGGAATACAGGCTGGCACCAGGATACGGGCACAGACTCCATATACAGGAATACAGGCTGGCACCAGGACACGGGCACAGACTCAGTATACAAGAATACAGGCTGGCACCAGGATACGGGCACAGACTCAGTATACAGGAATACAGGCTGCACCAGGATACGGGCACAGACTCCATATACAGGAATACAGGCTGGCACCAGGACACGGGCACAGACTCAGTATACAAGAATACAGGCTGGCACCAGGATACGGGCACAGACTCAGTATACAGGAACACAGGCTGGCACCAGGATACGGGCACAGACTCAGTATACAGGAATACAGGCTGGCACCAGGACATGGGCACAGACTCAGTATACAGGAAAACAGGCTGGCACCAGGACACGGGCACAGACTCAGTATACAGGAATACAGGCTGGCACCAGGATACGGGCACAGACTCAGTATACAGGAACACAGGCTGGCACCAGGATACGGGCACAGACTCAGTATACAGGAACACAGGCTGGCACCAGGATATGGGCACAGACTCAGTATACAGGAATACAGGCTGGCACCAGGATACGGGCACAGACTCAGTATACAGGAATACAGGCTGGCACCAGGACATGGGCACAGACTCAGTATACAGGAATACAGGCTGGCACCAGGATACGGGCACAGACTCAGTATACAGGAATACAGGCTGGCACCAGGACATGGGCACAGACTCAGTATACAGGAATACAGGCTGGCACCAGAACATGGGCACAGACTCAGTATACAGGAATACAGACTGGCACCAGAACACGGGCACAGACTCAGTATACAGGAATACAGGCTGGCACCAGGACATGGGCACAGACTCAGTATACAGGAATACAGGCTGGCACCAGGACACGGGCACAGACTCAGTATACAGGAATACAGGCTGGCACCAGGACACGGGCACAGACTCAGTATACAGGAACACAGGCTGGCACCAGGATACGGGCACAGACTCAGTATACAGGAATACAGGCTGGCACCAGGACATGGGCACAGACTCAGTATACAGGAATACAGGCTGGCACCAGGACACGGGCACAGACTCAGTATACAGGAATACAGGCTGGCACCAGGACATGGGCACAGACTCAGTATACAGGAATACAGGCTGGCACCAGGACACGGGCACAGACTCAGTATACAGGAATACAGGCTGGCACCAGGATACGGGCACAGACTCAGTATACAGGAATACAGGCTGGCACCAGGATACGGGCACAGACTCAGTATACAGGAATACAGGCTGGCACCAGGACATGGGCACAGACTCAGTATACAGGAATACAGGCTGGCACCAGAAAACGGGCACAGACTCAGTATACAGGAATACAGGCTGGCACCAGGACATGGGCACAGACTCAGTATACAGGAATACAGGCTGGCACCAGGACATGGGCACAGACTCAGTATACAGGAATACAGGCTGGCACCAGGACATGGGCACAGACTCAGTATACAGGAATACAGGCTGGCACCAGGACACGGGCACAGACTCAGTATACAGGAATACAGGCTGGCACCAGGATACGGGCACAGACTCAGTATACAGGAATACAGGCTGGCACCAGGACATGGGCACAGACTCAGTATACAGGAATACAGGCTGGCACCAGGACATGGGCACAGACTCAGTATACAGGAATACAGGCTGGCACCAGGACATGGGCACAGACTCAGTATACAGGAATGCAGGCTGGCACCAGGACACGGGCACAGACTCAGTATACAGGAATACAGGCTGGCACCAGGACACGGGCACAGACTCTGTATACAGGAATACAGGCTGGCACCAGGACACGGGCACAGACTCAGTATACAGGAGTACAGGCTGGCACCAGGACATGGGCACAGACTCAGTATACAGGAATACAGGCTGGCACCAGGACACGGGCACAGACTCCGTATACAGGAATACAGGCTGGCACCAGGACATGGGCACAGACTCAGTATACAGGAATACAGGCTGGCACCAGGACACGGGCACAGACTCAGTATACAGGAATACAGGCTGGCACCAGGACATGGGCACAGACTCCGTATACAGGAATACAGGCTGGCACCAGGACATGGGCACAGACTCAGTATACAGGAATACAGGCTGGCACCAGGATACGGGCACAGACTCAGTACACAGGAATACAGGCTGGCACCAGGACATGGGCACAGACTCAGTATACAGGAATACAGGCTGGCACCAGGACACGGGCACAGACTCAGTATACAGGAATACAGGCTGGCACCAGGACATGGGCACAGACTCAGTATACAGGAATACAGGCTGGCACCAGGACACGGGCACAGACTCAGTATACAGGAATACAGGCTGGCACCAGGACATGGGCACAGACTCGGTATACAGGAACACAGGCTGGCACCAGGACATGGGCACAGACTCAGTATACAGGAATACAGGCTGGCACCAGGACATGGGCACAGACTCAGTATACAGGAATACAGACTGGCACCAGGACACGGGCACAGACTCAGTATACAGGAATACAGGCTGGCACCAGGACATGGGCACAGACTCAGTATACAGGAATACAGGCTGGCACCAGGACACGGGCACAGACTCAGTATACAGGAATACAGGCTGGCACCAGGACACGGGCACAGACTCAGTATACAGGAATACAGGCTGGCACCAGGATACGGGCACAGACTCAGTATACAGGAATACAGGCTGGCACCAGGACATGGGCACAGACTCAGTATACAGGAATACAGGCTGGCACCAGGACATGGGCACAGACTCAGTATACAGGAATAAAGGCTGGCACCAGGACACGGGCACAGACTCAGTATACAGGAATACAGGCTGGCACCAGGACACGGGCACAGACTCAGTATACAGGAATACAGGCTGGCACCAGGACACGGGCACAGACTCAGTATACAGGAATACAGGCTGGCACCAGGACATGGGCACAGACTCCGTATACAGGAATACAGGCTGGCACCAGGACACGGGCACAGACTCAGTATACAGGAATACAGGCTGGCACCAGGACATGGGCACAGACTCAGTATACAGGAATACAGGCTGGCACCAGGACATGGGCACAGACTCAGTATACAGGAATACAGGCTGGCACCAGGACACGGGCACAGACTCAGTATACAGGAATACAAGCTGGCACCAGGACATGGGCACAGACTCAGTATACAGGAATACAGGCTGGCACCAGGACATGGGCACAGACTCAGTATACAGGAACACAGGCTGGCACCAGGATACGGGCACAGACTCAGTATACAGGAGTACAGGCTGGCACCAGGATACGGGCACAGACTCAGTATACAGGAACACAGGCTGGCACCAGGACACGGGCACAGACTCAGTATACAGGAATACAGGCTGGCACCAGGACATGGGCACAGACTCCGTATACAGGAATACAGGCTGGCACCAGGACATGGGCACAGACTCCGTATACAGGAATACAGGCTGGCACCAGGACACGGGCACAGACTCAGTATACAGGAATACAGGCTGGCATCAGGACACAGGAACAGATACAGGATACAGGAACACAGACTGGTGTAAGGGGTGGACGGACCCCTTACAAGGAGGCGTAGGTTTCCCCCTGAAGATACCCCCGCTGGGGTAGACAAAGACGTTATGTTTATGTTTATATTTTACTGTATTGCACTGAATAGATGGGTTCCCCTAGTGGCCGGGTGGGACGGCTGTCCCCATAGAAACAGGGCAGGAAAAAGGAGGAGCCGGCAGCAGCAGGGGGAGGGAGAGAGTGGAGTAGAGAGAGGAGTGAGAGTTTTGAGGCAGTCGAGTCCGGGACAGGGGAGAAGAACAGAGGGGGCAGGGTGTGGAAGCTTGTTGGACAGCTAAAGAAGAAAAAAAGGGAAAGAAAGAGTGTCCTCTATGGTGAAGCAGGGTTGGGTGGGTCAAGCCTGTAGTAGCCGGAGTGGGAGCCCATGTGAAATGGAGTAGCCGGGCACAGCCCCATGAGAGGAGACGACAAGAGGAGTTTCCCCCCCAGCAGAGGTTGTGAATCGACTCTATCAAATTGTTGCCGTTGTTGTGAAGATTCGTGCAATAAATATGCCTTCTGGTTCATCTGATCTCCGTCTGCAGAGTCTTTCTACGTCTGCCAGCATTCTCTGCACCACCACACTCTGCCCCACCAAGCAATCCCCTGTCCCAATAGTGACGGCGGAGCCGGCGGTTAGCCTGAGAGAAAAAGGGGCCACGACTACAATCCCCGAGGCACCCCCGGCACCCCGTTACATGTGGCGTAGTCGGCAGGATCCGGATTATCTGCAGGGGGTCCCGATTCAAGAAGATGGAGTCCAAGTGGTGCCTAAGGCGTTGGACCAGGCACAAGACGGCGGTAAGATGGCCGCCGTCTTCACGAGCACAGCGAGCGCGCGAAGAATTGGCGCCAAACGAAAGACCCTGAGTTGGCCGGCGAAGAAAAAGAAGTACAGAGTGCGCCGCTCAAAGAGGGGAGGTGCCGGCCCCAAGATGTTGCTGAAGACATGTGAAGAGGGCGGCGTTGCAGGAAAAAAGAGGTGTCGCCTGTGCTGGGGCGATTTGCTGTGTGAGACTGGGGGTGGAGTGTATACAAAAGCGGGAAAAGAAGGCCCGCCTCCACTTTCCCCAGCATCTCCACCGTCCCTGGCGCCATTACCGGAAGAGCTGCAAGAGACGCCAACTCAACAACTGACCTTAAGTGAGATGGAGACTCAGAGGAAGCAGCAAGCTGCAGCGGCTGCGCTGGTGGCAACCAGCCTGGGGAGAGGATGCCCGAGGCGGACCACAGCCGAGGAAGCCCTGACCATTAAACTACCGGCTGTGCCAGGAGGTCCGGAGCGGCCCGCAAAAGTAATGTGGGTCACTTCCTGGGATGCCGTGACCGGTGAAACATCCATGGAAGTCCGGGCCACGTACAAGACACAACTACAGCCGGGAGGCGAAGTGCTAAAAACACCTCTTCAGAGTCCAGAGGTGGTTACACCAGACAAGGAGGGCCCTCCAGCCTACACAGCAGTTCCGACCCCGGGAGAGCAACATGCCCCGGAGTTAGAGGAAGACGAGTGGGGTTTTTTCTGGGAGCCGTTGAAACCGGCGCCCCTGACCCGTCGACAGTCCCCGCCGCCTGAAACCGACCCGGTGCAAGAGAGGTTGCTGGCCGAGACCGTGGCCCGTGAGATGATGGCCGGTCCCCTTAGCGATGAGTTTGATCGGCAGTGTACCGTTGGAACCGTGGTCAAATTCAATCAGGCCGAAGGCTACGGGTTCATCGAAGATGATGCGACCGGGGATCACTGTTTCTACAACCGGGTTAATCTAGACACTGAGGGGCTACCCCAACGCCTCCATACACTGTACCCGGGAGAGAAAGTAAAGTTCCGGAGAGAAGTTGGATGCCGGGGCCTATTTGCCGTGGGAGTGACACGGATGCCCACCGCACAAGAGGCCGCACAGGGGCAACAAGAGATTGAATGGGAAGAGTGTCAGTACCGGAGACGTACACAACAGAGACCGGTGCTGGCTGAGACTTGCCGGCCGAGAAACACGCTGGCAGTATCGCCAGGAGTCAGTACAGGACTGATGGCTGAGCCGGAAAAGGAGACGCCGGCAGTACTGACGATTCATCAAAGTATGGTGACACACCCGGTGGTCGTCGTCGGAAGTCCACAGCCGTCTCGTCCAACTACCCCGTCACCTCCGCCGGGAGCCGAGGGGCCAATGCCGGAGCCAGGAGAATCGGAGACACCGGTTAACTATGAACCGTTCCGGAGGCTGCGGCGCTTGCCAGGTCAGTCACTCTCCGATTATGTGAGGGCCCAGCGGGCCGAATGGCTACGAGCTTACCACCCCGTGTGAATCCCAGTGACCGGAGAAGGGGGACATATCTGTGTTAAGTACCGGTAGTGTTGAAGAACCGGTGAAGTTTTATAGGTTGTAACCATGTTTAAGTTACCGAGCCCGGAAGGAGCCTGATGCTGAACTGCGCGAGGACTCCCTCTGTGATGTTAAGGAAGACTTTATTGTTTGTGCTTCTGCCTTCA
This sequence comes from Anomaloglossus baeobatrachus, assembly GCF_048569485.1. NCBI lineage: Eukaryota > Metazoa > Chordata > Amphibia > Anura > Aromobatidae > Anomaloglossus > Anomaloglossus baeobatrachus. The sequence goes on from NC_134353.1 coordinate 962,649,618, forward strand.
AAGACCGGGAGTGCTGTGAAAGCCTCCGGGCAGAAGACCAGCAAAGACCGAGAGCGCCTGTTATGGCCTCCGGGCAAGTCTACTGCAAAGACCGGGAGCTCCCTTGGAGGGACTCCGGGCGCCGGACTTATGCACTCATTGATTGTGGTTTTATATGAAAGTTTTTAAGGTTTTAAAAAAATTGTCTTGCTGCTAAGACCGTGTTTTGCAGGTGCGGGCCTTGCCGGGAGGCTAAGGCCAAAAGAGGGGAGGAATGTAAGGGGTGGACGGACCCCTTACAAGGAGGCGTAGGTTTCCCCCTGAAGATACCCCCGCTGGGGTAGACAAAGACGTTATGTTTATGTTTATATTTTACTGTATTGCACTGAATAGATGGGTTCCCCTAGTGGCCGGGTGGGACGGCTGTCCCCATAGAAACAGGGCAGGAAAAAGGAGGAGCCGGCAGCAGCAGGGGGAGGGAGAGAGTGGAGTAGAGAGAGGAGTGAGAGTTTTGAGGCAGTCGAGTCCGGGACAGGGGAGAAGAACAGAGGGGGCAGGGTGTGGAAGCTTGTTGGACAGCTAAAGAAGAAAAAAAGGGAAAGAAAGAGTGTCCTCTATGGTGAAGCAGGGTTGGGTAGGTCAAGCCTGTAGTAGCCGGAGTGGGAGCCCAGGTGAAGTGGAGTAGCTGGGCACAGCCCCATGAGAGGAGACGACAAGAGGAGTTTCCCCCCCCAGCAGAGGTTGTGAATCGACGCTATCAAATTGTTGCCGTTGTTGTGAAGATTCGTGCAATAAATATGCCTTCTGGTTCATCTGATCTCCGTCTGCAGAGTCTTTCTACGTCTGCCAGCATTCTCTGCACCACCACACTCTGCCCCACCAAGCAATCCCCTGTCCCAATAGTGACGGCGGAGCCGGGGGTTAGCCTGAGAGAAAAAGGGGCCACGACTACAATCCCCGAGGCACCCCCGGCACCCCGTTACACTGGCACCAGAACATGGGCACAGACTCAGGATACAGTTAAAAATGCTGGTACCAGGACATGGGCACGGATTCAGGTTACAGGAACACAGGCTGGCATGAGGACACAGGATTGGACACAGGAAAACAGGCTGGAACCAGGACACGGGCACAGATCAGGAACTCAGGCTGGAACCAGGAACAAGAAACAGGATCAGGAACTCAGAATGGAACCGAGAACCAGGAACAAGAAACAGGATCAGGAACTCAGGCTGGAAATGGAAACCAAGAACAGGATCAGGAAGGGACAGGGACACTGGAGCAGGTTTAGGCACTCAAAAAGGGTTTAGCTATGGAATTAGGAATGTATTGGGTATATGGAAGAGTAGTTGGAAATTAAGAAAAAAAAAATTCTCTCACTCAACTGGTGAAATATGCTTTATTTAGCTAATGTAGCGCCCCTGAGACCCTCAGGGAACTACAGGGAACTGCATCCTCTTGGGGATGCAGGACCTACCCCCTGGGACCTGGAGTACCAGTGTCGATACCACCAACACACATCTAAATCCTAGTTCTCCTCTCCAAACTGGGCATAGAGGGTTAACCATGTAAGGGGATGGTCACCATCGGAACGAGTCCCTGGGTATAGCCAGCCTGTTGGGAGGGGTTAGGCAGTCAATCGGTAGAGAGGAAGGGAGAAGGAAGCACACAGGAGTGGTGTGCGGACGTGCCTGAGCTGGGTCCGTGTAACGGTGACCCCGGGGGCACAGGAGAGAGGTCGCCAGGACGGGTACCGAGATATCGCTAGGACCGGAGCACGCACGGGGCACAGGGCCCTAGGTCAAATGTCAAGTTTCAAACGGTTTTATTAATACCTGCCCGGTGTGGACAACTTCACGGACTTCATCGAACCAAATAATCCGGGGGCATCAGCAATAAACTAGGATCAGGGTTCGGACACTTACCTCCCCGCAGGGTCCGCACTGCCTGCTGTACGGAGAAGGAGACTGTACCCCAAAAGGGACAGTCGGGGTTCCCAAACACGCCACGCTACGGGGACTCAATCTACAGAGAGTGCCGTGGACAGAGCAACCTGGGTCACTACATTGGCACTGGTCCTCCTGGGACCGGAACCAGCAACTCCTGGGTCCACAGTGAGTAGAAACTGTTAAACACAACCTAGTGTGGTCTCCATTATTGCCCCACTACATCTCTCGGGCACAGCCCTACCTGCGGAGGGCCTACCATCACAGCTGCGCTACCACCATCCCTAGGAGTACCCACATTCAGCAGCTGCGGTTCCCCATCATTAACTGCAACCCGCAGGTGGCGTCACATGACAAAAACTCTTATCTCCCCTGTAAATACTCCCCATTAACAAAAGGGGCCCAGAGCAGAGGACCGGGCAACGGCCACCAGCGTGACATCCCAATCTGTTACCGCCCGGGACCGAGTGCCCCCTTCTCTGGGTGCTACACTAACACACAATTAAAATCATAGTAGGGGAAGGATCCCCTCTCTGCAGCACCTACGGAAGAGTACCAAATCTTGCACAGAATCCTGAGACCATGCAACAACCTTGCAGGCAAAGGACGCACTGGCTACAGGAAACAAAGTTGCACAGGCACCTCCCAATAGGGAAGGGTGCCATAAATATCTGTTACTCTCCAGCGATAAGCTGAGGACACATAAGGTGTCACCAGGAACTCCACAGCTATAGGCTGGAAACACTTTAGGGACTTACTTTACATCAGGTCAGGGTTATCGTCTGGGCTCTCATCAGGAATATGGTCTAAGATATGGTCAGGGTTGTGGTGTGATCTAGGCTCAGGACTATGATCAGGACCATGGGCTAAGCTTGGGTCAGGGCTGTTGTCAGGACTGCAGTGAGACCTGGGGAAAGGAGTGTGGTCTGAGCTGGGGACTGTTGTCAGGACTGTGGTCTGAGCTGGGGTCAGGACTGTGGTCAGAGCTGGGAACAGGAATGTGATCAGAACTGTAGTCAGGGCAGTCATCAGGAATATGGCCTGAGATGTGATCAGGCTTGTGACCTGAGCTGTATTCAGGGCTGTTGTTAGAACCATGGTTAGAGCTGGGGTCAGGACTGTGGTGAGAGCTGGGGTCAGGACTGTTGTCGGGCTGAGGTCTTAGCTGAGGTCAGGACTGTTGTCAGGACTGTGGTCTGAGCTGGGGTCAGGGCTGTTGTCAGGACTGTGGTCTAAGCTGGGGTCAGGGCTGTTGTCAGGATTGTGGTCTGAGCTGGGGTCAGGGCTGTTGTCAGGATTGTGGTCTGAGCTGGGGTCAGGGCTGTTGTCAGGACTGTGGTCTGAGCTGGGGTCAGGGCTGTTGTCAGGACTGTGGTCTGAGCTGAGGTCAGGGCTGGTGTCAGGACTGTGGTCTGAGCTGGGGTCAGGGCTGGTGTCAGGACTGTGGTCTGAGCTGGGGTCAGGGCTGTTGTCAGGATTGTGGTCTGAGCTGGGGTCAGGGCTGTTGTCAGGATTGTGGTCTGAGCTGGGGTCAGGGCTGTTGTCAGGACTGTGGTCTGAGCTGGGGTCAGGGCTGTTGTCAGGACTGTGGTCTGAGCTGGGTTCAGGGCTGGTGTCAGGACTGTGGTCTGAGCTGGGGTCAGGACTGTTGTCAGGACTGTGGTCTGAGCTGGGGTCAGGGCTGTTATTAGGACTGTGGTCTGAGCTGGGGTCAGGGCTGTTGTCAGGACTGTGGTCTGAGCTGGGGTCAGGGCTGGTGTCAGGACTGTGGTCTGAGCTGGGGTCAGGGCTGTTGTCAGGACTGTGGTCTGAGCTGGGGTCAGGGTTGTTGTCAGGACTGTGGACTGATCTGGGGTCAGGGCTGTTGTTAGGACTGTGGTCTGAGCTGGGGTCAGGGCTGTTGTCAGGACTGTGGTCTGAGCTGGGGTCAGGGCTGTTGTTAGGACTGTGGTCTGAGCTGGGGTCAGGGCTGGTGTCAGGACTGTGGTCTGAGCTGGGGTCAGGGCTGTTGTCAGGACTGTGGTCTGAGCTGGGGTCAGGGCTGGTGTCAGGACTGTGGTCTGAGCTGGGGTCAGGGCTGTTGTCAGGACTGTGGTCTGAGCTGGGGTCAGGGCTGTTGTCGGGACTGTGGTCTGAGCTCGGTCAGGGCTGTTGTCAGGACTGTGGTCTGAGCTGGGGTCAGGGCTGGTGTCAGGACTGTGGTCTGAGCTGGGGTCAGGGCTGTTGTCAGGACTGTGGTCTGAGCTGGGGTCAGGGTTGTTGTCAGGACTGTGGACTGATCTGGGGTCAGGGCTGTTGTTAGGACTGTGGTCTGAGCTGGGGTCAGGGCTGTTGTCAGGACTGTGGTCTGAGCTGGGGTCAGGGCTGTTGTTAGGACTGTGGTCTGAGCTGGGGTCAGGGCTGGTGTCAGGACTGTGGTCTGAGCTGGGGTCAGGGCTGTTGTCAGGACTGTGGTCTGAGCTGGGGTCAGGGCTGGTGTCAGGACTGTGGTCTGAGCTGGGGTCAGGGCTGTTGTCAGGACTGTGGTCTGAGCTGGGGTCAGGGCTGTTGTCGGGACTGTGGTCTGAGCTCGGTCAGGGCTGTTGTCAGGACTGTGGTCTGAGCTGGGGTCAGGGCTGTTGTCGGGACTGTGGTCTGAGCTCGGTCAGGGCTGTTGTCAGGGCTGTGGTCTGAGCTGGGGTCAGGGCTGGTGTCAGGACTGTGGTCTGAGCTGGGGTCAGGGCTGTTGTCAGGACTGTGGTCTGAGCTGGGGTCAGGGCTGGTGTCAGGACTGTGGTCTGAGCTGGGGTCAGGGCTGTTGTCAGGACTGTGGTCTGAGCTGGGGTCAGGGCTGTTGTCGGGACTGTGGTCTGAGCTCGGTCAGGGCTGTTGTCAGGACTGTGGTCTGAGCTGGGGTCAGGGCTTTTGTCGGGACTGTGGTCTGAGCTCGGTCAGGGCTGTTGTCAGGGCTGTGGTCTGAGCTGGGGTCAGGGCTGTTGTCAGGACTGTGGACTGATCTGGGGTCAGGGCTGTTGTCAGGACTGTGGTCTGAGCTCGGTCAGGGCTGGTGTCAGGACTGTGGTCTGAGCTGGGGTCAGGGCTGTTGTCAGGACTGTGGTCTGAGCTGGGGTCAGGGCTGGTGTCAGGACTGTGGACTGATCTGGGGTCAGGACTGTTGTCAGGACTGTGGTCTGAGCTGGGGTCAGGGCTGTTGTTAGGACTGTGGTCTGAGCTGGGGTCAGGGCTGTTGTCGGGACTGTGGTCTGAGCTCGGTCAGGGCTGTTGTCAGGGCTGTGGTCTGAGCTGGGGTCAGGGCTGTTGTCGGGACTGTGGTCTGAGCTCGGTCAGGGCTGTTGTCAGGACTGTGGTCTGAGCTGGGGTCAGGGCTGTTGTCGGGACTGTGGTCTGAGCTCGGTCAGGGCTGTTGTCAGGGCTGTGGTCTGAGCTGGGGTCAGGGCTGTTGTCAGGACTGTGGTCTGAGCTCGGTCACGGCTGTTGTCAGGACTGCAGTCAGTAGTCTGGATTATAGCCTGTGCTGTGGTCAGAGCTGTAGTCTGGATTATAGCCTGTGCTGTGGTCAGAGCTGTAGTCTGGATCCTGTAGCCTGTGGTCAGAGCTGGACATTGATGTCCTTCTTCAGGCTGAGGATCCTTTTTGGCCAGTCCTGTGTCTTCGCTGTGGTCTGGTGCTTTCACCTCTTGGATTCTTCTGTGCTCCCTTCTCTTCTGGTTTCCGGTGCAGTATGGGGTTACCATGTGAAGCTCCGGCTCTGGGCTCGCTGCCATGTTTGTGCTAATGCATTTTTTATTAGTCCTCAGTGCGGCGATACTCCTGGTCTCTGCATCAAAGAATTAAAAAGCACTCGATAGACAAATGCATAAAAAAAGATTAAGAGCTTCGTCTTTACGGGAGCATTAACCCCGTCATCCTTATAAGATTGATATCAGCGACTTGATGTAGGGTTTGCACCTCCTCGGCGATGGCCGCAACTTCAACTCAAAAGAAGAATTCCTTCCATGATAATCGAATTGTCCAATCACATCTGCATCAATCCTGTGGATAGGAGTTCATGGTGGAAATGTTCATCATTCATTATTTATAACCTATTGATGCAGTGTTTAGATGCCGCCAATACATTCATGGACTCCTTACCAGTAGTTTCCAGCCATAGATCTAAGAAACACTGGTGTCAATGGTTCTGGCGCCAAGTTTGTGGACACATCAAGCAAGAAATCTGCCAGAAACAAATTTACTAAACCCATTTCCAAATCCAAACCGTACAACTTGCTAATTTTGGCAGCAGATTTGGATCACAGCATATTAAGGTGAGCAGGGCACGTGCACTAATGATGCCACCATCCACCAGTATACATTCATGGCCCTTACATTGCTCACTTATGTGACTGTCATTAGTATATTGGGGTCCTCTTGTTCCTGGCTCTATTATTGGGGCAATGTGATTTCATGTGCGAATAGCCTCTTCAGAGAGGAAGAGGACAGAAATCTTGGTGCCATCTATTAGGCACTGCGAGGATTATTCTGAGAAATATTAGGAGGATTATGAGAGTCAAAGGTCAGTCAGCTGTCACTGTTTATTTGCACACCCCTGCCCTGCAGTGAGGAATTCCCCAGATCTAGTCACCAAATGGCCAAGGTGACAAAATCCAATTAAGACTAAGCAAGAGTTCCTGAATAGAAGCAACCACCTGCTGCCAAGACAAATTCAGCCAAGAACAGGGGGGAATGGCATGATTCAGCAAAACTTCAAAGACGATTTACAGTCAGGATGGCTCTTGTGTAAGAGCTGCAATATTGGGGAGTGCATTAATCCCACATATAGGATTATATTTCAGGATTCACGATGCCAAGACGCACCTCACACCTATTTTATATGAATAGTGTGATGTGTGGATTAGCTCAAAATTAGGAAGCCCACAGACCTGTCATGTTTCATAACTATGGATAGATAAAACCCTGATGGGATATATGATGGTCATATCTTGGGAGAGACGCAGGTAAGATCTGTTCATCGTTCCCGGGGTGTCACACACTGCGATGTGTGGTACCTCGGGAACATTGAACAACCCGACGTGCAATTTTAAGGAAATGAACGACGTGCATGCGATGAACGGTTTTACATTCAATCGCAATCGCACGTAGCTGTCACACGCTACAACACCACTAACGATGCCGGATGTGCGTCACTTACAATGTGACCCCGCTGACACATCGTTAGATTTGTTGTAGCGTGTAAAGCCCGCTTTAGGTGACAAGGTGGGAGGAGAAATGCAATGTGCGTAGGTTCATAACATCAGAGTGGACATTTTGTGAGTGCTCTTCTCTTGTGGCTTCACAGCACCTCCCCTGTGCCAGACAACCCAAGGCCTAATCATTAGGAACTTATCTATCTGTATATCTGTTTGTAATCATAACCTATCTGCTACTGTGCTTCTGTCATATATATTCTGTGAACCCCATCTTGTACTGTATATCGTGTATTATCTAGTTTGCCCTTAAGGCGATTAAATATAATTTAAGCTTGGGCTGTTGCTTTTATCTCGATCCCCGAACCTCATGTCCGTGAGTTTGGCTTAATATTACACACTACCTGGGCTGGTTTCTGGCCCGATATAATCCTGCTGGCGGACTAGGCCTAGATGAACTGGTGGCAGACTACCGCACTGTCCTGGAGCGGCAGAATTATGTTCCATGGGGGCTAGTCGAAAGTTTCTGTAGGCCTGTTGTGGTTGTGAGAAAGCTAGGTGTCGCTCTGGAGGTCATGCGACCTGTGCCTCCCCATGCCCGCAGGGGTAGGAGGTGTCAGTATTGCATTGCACCAAGAGGACCTTACATACCCCTTGGGGCACGAAACGTCACATGTTGGAGGAAGTGAAGAGGTCGTATTGCGTGCTCCGACGTATTAGAAACGTCAGGGTGCGGCTGCGAGGTGAGGTTTTGTCACGGATTGACAGGTCCACGACCCAGTGGAGGGATCTTGAGTAACCCCCCCGGCCCAGTTCATGACAGGCACTTTGTTATATTGTTGTGCATCTACTCAAGCCTATATCTACAAAATGCCGAAAGTTCCCCAAGTTTTGTGTACGTAGTAATTTCCAGCAATTTACCTCATGTCCAGAAGATTGATACAAATGTAAAAGAGTATGACAATGTGGTGCACTATGGTATCAGTGTATCAGCTTGCATTTTAAAACAATATTTCAGCCATAGCTTAAGCGTACACACACCAAAACATTCCATGTGAAAACATCTTGTGAAGCTCTAACACTAGGTGTCGCTAGATACACTAGTGAAGGAGAAGTGTGATGTCCTAACACTAGGTGTCGCAAGATACACTAGTGGCGGAGTAGTGTGATGTCCTAACACTAGTGTTCGCTAGTAACACTATTGGAGAAGTAGTCAAGCAAACCAAAGGTCAGGAGCTGGGAAGTCACGAAAGGAACACAGGGAGAGAGCAGTGCTGAGGTCAGAGTATGAGCCTGAGGTCTGGAAACCAGGAAGTCACGTCAGGTAAACAGGGAGAGAGCAGAGCCGAGGTCAGGGTACAAGCTGGAGGTCTGGGAGACAGGGAGTCACATCAGAGTCAGTGGGGAATGGGCGGAAAAGAGTACTAGGTTAGGGGTAGTGGGACAAGATCATGACAGTCACTTACAAGAGCCAGAAACACAACTGCAAAACAGGAACTATCACTGGTGGCATTCCGGATGGAGTTGCTCCTAAATAAAGTAGAGCAATCACCTGGAATGAGGCTCCAGTGAACAGGCCCCTCCCAACACCAACACAGGGCCCAAGGCCGGGAACCCTCATCCACTGGATCAGAGCACCACCAATCAAAATCATGACACATTTGTTCAGCTTTTCTACGTCTCACAAAGATGGTTCAGTTGGTATTACCAAGGCACAGTACAGATTTTCACTGACCTAATATCCAGTCCTTGTGATTCTTAGCCAAAAGTCTATTCTTCATGTTTGCATTCCTCAGTTGTAACTTCTTTGCAGCAATGCAACCATAAAGGTCGTTTCTCTTAAGGACGCTTTACACGCTGCGACATCGCTCAAGCGATCTCGTTGGGGTCACGGAATTTGTGACGCACATCCGGTCGCTTTAGCGATGCCGTTGCGTGTGACACTTATGAGCGATTTTGCATCGTTGCAAAAACGTGCAAAATCGCTCATCGGTGACATGGGCGTCGATTCTCGTATATCGTTGCTGCAGCAGTAACGATGTTGTTCCTCGTTCCTGCGGCAGCACACATCGGTACGTGTGACACCGCAGGAACGAGGAACCTCTCCTTACCTGCCTCCCGCCCGCAATGCGTAAGGAAGTAGGTGGGCGGGATGTTCGTCCCGCTGATCTCCTCCCCTCCGCTTTTATTGGGCGGCGGTTCAGTGACGCAGCTATGACGTCACTGTGACGCTGAACGAACCGCTCCCATAGAAAGGAGGCGGTTCGCCGGTCACAGCGACGTCGCAGGGCAGGTAAGCCATGTGACGGGTCTGGGTGATGTTGTGAGCCACGGGCAGCGATTTGCTCATGTCGCACAACCGATGGGGGCGGGTACCCACGCTAGCGATACCGGTCACGATATCGCAGCGTGTAAAGCGGCCTTTAGTCTCTTCTGGACAGATGATGTTGAGATTATCTGTGCATTATTTGTGAGGGCTGCTTTTTGCACTGTTGACAATTTGGGATTTTTAATGTTGATAATTCTGATGAACTTATCCTCTGCAACAGAGGTCATTCTTGGTCTTCCTTTCTAAGGCAGTCTCTGTTAGGGCCAGATTCATCACAGTGAGTGCACTTGAGGATACCTGCAAGGTTCTAGCCCTTTTCTGCATTTATTGATTTGCATGTTCTACAGTAATGATGGACTGTCATTTTTGTTCACTTAGTTGAGTGGTTCTCACCATACTTTGGCTCTGACCAGTTGTGAAATAGGGTTCATCATAGCATAGAGCTGTGAACCAACACTGCCTTTGCAAATCACATGTAATGGTCTTTGTGAAGACTGATAATTCCACAAATGAACTCTTGATGAAGAATGCCTGTCCACTGGAAGCCATTACTGGTGATGACCTGATGAAGCTTCTTGGAGAGAATGCCAAGGGGATGTAAAGCTGTCATCAGAGGGTGTCATGGGGTCATTCTCCAATATCACACAATCAACAGAGCGAGAGATAAGTGAAAAATTAAAATAATATTTATTCCATACAATCCAGAATGTCCATAAAATAATCCACCACACAGAGGGTAAAATAGTCCAGAAACATGAATATAGTCCAGTAAGCTATAAATGTCCAGTTCTGTCTGCCCCAGAGGATGAATCTTCCTTCTTCTGTTGAAGTTCCCAGCCAGACTGAATCACTTATCCCTCAGGTAAGCAAAGAGTTTAGGTGGATTCCAGGCCCCCTCCTCCACACCTAAGGACCGAAGCACTTCAAGGGGTTATAACCCTGCAGACAGGACAAATAATAGATAGAATGGACAGACCACCATGCCGAAAACAGGAACCAACAATATCACACCATCACACTGGGGTTCTGTGATGAATCTAAGGGGTAACTTATAATCCGGTTTGTTTCACAAGTGTTTCTTTACTTCTTGTTTCTATATGTGTTGTGGTTTTTGCTGCCTTCAGTCTGAATCTATAATGTGCACATCCCAGTAAGAACCGGAAAAACCATTGCGTATCCAAACTTTTGTCTGATGCTGAATATAACAGCAAATTCATTACAACCTTTAAAGCTGGGGTTATAATTTCCATGAAAACATAAAATAAATCTAAACAGCACAAATAATTACAATAACAATGGGCACATTAGTAGTAATGCGATCCTCCGCGCTGCCGTCTCGCAGGCGATCTTTCTCTGCTTTCTGACATGTGGCCTCGTATTTTGCTTTCCTCCTCTCTGATTATTACAATACGGTTTATTTCAAGACACAGATAAAAGTGTTGCTCAGTTTTACTGAGAATGTGAGAAAAGCAATAAAAAGCAGATATAAAAGGGAGGTCGCCCGGCAAAAAAAACAGATTATCAAATGCAAAATCCTGTCCTCTTCCTAATGCATTTAAATTGGGCTTTAATGGCCCCCGGTGGGCTGCTTGCTGAGCAGTGTGTGAGTCTACGGGGAGGACCGGTGAGGACTGTGCCGGATTCTAATGAGCGCCGCTCCTGTTTATCATCACCGGGAGCCACTGACATTTACAGAAAGGTTTTGGGACCTTTCATTTTTATGGACGAGATTTTTTTTTTCTCTTCCCACAAAGGTGGAAACCGCAGGAAAACTTAAAAGCGGCCTAGAAACTTTTTCCTGCCCGTTAAGTTTAACGAACTAACTTGTCATAAAGAGTCTGGATCTGGAGGAAGAGGCGTCTCACATGCACCCCGCGCCAAAACCGAAACACATGGCACATTATGGCGCGCCGCTTCTTACAGGGAAAGTTTGTTTTTCCTCCTTTACAGCAAAAATCTAATATATAAAGCTCAGTGTATGTGTGTGTATGTCCACTAAAGGAGGTTGCACCGTCGCATTTACAATCACGAAATTTTGCACAGACGCCCCATGTGACCCGGTGAACATCATAGACTATGTTTTGACGGGAAAATTTAACCCCACGCTTTACAGTTACTCTCCAAAATCCTGCCTCCATTAAACTGAATGGAGGTGGGAGCTACAGGCTATTAATAGCAACTGTCAGTGGTTGCTATAGGAACAAAATAAACTGTTAGTATAAGAATACAACAAAGGAGAACAATCGAGTGTATATGCAAATAAATAGTTTATTAAAGACAAGACACACGCAAAACAGTAGTGAGGCAAAAAATAAAAGTTAAAAACAACTACCACAGTGTCAAGGGGGGCATACAATATGATGAAAAGCTACAATATCTAGGCCGCCAGTAGCCGTGGGAGAGGTGAACAAATGTAAAGTCCCTGATAGTCGTGGGAGAGTAGGCGGTCACAGGGGAATGGTATCATGACCAGCAAATTTAATAATATATAGCCGTGGTAGAGAGGAATGCGAGTTATGATATCATCCTCTAGTCGTGGGAGAGGAGGACTGATCAAATTTAATAGAAAGGAAAATGATAATATTAATAGTGGCTCACCGGTCGGGGTAGATATAGACCACCGGCACCTTATTCAACTGAAAATCCCATTGCGTGAATTCTAATATATGTTAGTCAGTGCCGGGAGGAGTCTAGTCGTGACCCAGGCGTAAAAATAAAAGCATTCACATCGTACCCAACAGCCACAAAACACCAAAAATTCTTGTACTGATTAATAATGTAAAAAATGGATACCATACATTTTTTTTGTGAACATGATGTCCAACAAAGAAAAAAACATACGGTGCAGATGCATACCAGAATATCATATCAAGTATGGTATAGGAACGTATATCCAAAAAATAAGCTACTGGCATCAGGCATATAAAAAATTCATCACATAATGCACATACCCAGATGAAGAGAGAAGGGGATCACCACCAACGCGCGTTTCGCGAGGTGTTGTTGCTTCTTCAAGGAGGAGACCCTACTGGCAATGTAAGCCTGCTGGATATAAATAGCCTAATAAATGAGTCTAATCCCTGCCAGGTGTCGGTTCCCCAGAGAGGAAGTGTGTGAGAGGACGGGTCAAATGATCTATCTGTGATCTGATAGGTCCGTAGCCAACTGCGGGCATGTGTCAATCATACAGCTAGAGGAACGATCTGTCCAGAACAAGTAAATCTCCACTAGTTCATCCATCTAGTGAATCAAAATGTGCACCTACAATAGGGACATACCTCTATATAATAAAAAGGCAGAGACCACTGAAATAAAAGAGCGGTGTTATGCACGGAGATCCAGGAAGTCCCAGCACACGGAACGTCCCGCCCCCCAGCCTGACTGGAGACGGGCACGCGACGCCATGGACGCGTAACCATGGCGATCACACGCTTCAACCCCGCCATAGGCTGACGGGGGCAAGGACGCCACGGATGGGAACACCCCCGGAAATCCCGCCCATCAAACAACGCTGCATGATGACACACGCCACGTACAGCCATGCCATTGGACACTTCGGTCAGATTGATTACAAAGCCATATATAGTAATGGGGAAATCTAATGGCCATGAATGAGTGTCACAATCAGAAGGTATTTGTGAATGTTTATAGCCATCATGTAGAAACTTGATGGGCCGCGACCTGCGCGCACATGAGAAAAAAGGCGAGACACAAATATACAAATATACGTCCCATGCCAGTTGGCCGGTCCCAACACCCAACGCGACACACCATGGAGTACAGGTGCATCGCCCCTGGCACGCGTAACCAGAGGGCAAAGCACAAGCATCCACAGTGAGCCAACAAGGGGCAGAGGGACGCCACATTGGCAAAGAGGAATTAGATAATAACTATTCACTTAATGGAAAGCAAGGGTCCCCATAATATATGTACCAATATCAGATGAATGAATGATAGATATAACCACAAACATCCCTAAATAGAGAAATCAGGGATATTATTTCGGTACATGCGCACGCAGGCTGAGGCCCATCAGTCTACCCAGATGATACACAATATATGACACATATACTAAGGGTATGTATTCTAGTATAAGAAGCTTATGTGTGAGGTAATAAGATGTCGGAGGCGAGACAGATAGAGACAGAAAAAGACAGACAGACAGACAGGCACAGACAGAGACACAGACAGAGACAGATGGGCAAAGAGACAGCCCTGGAAAGAGACAGACAGGGAAAGAGACAGATGGGCAAAGAGATAGACCTGGAAAGAGACAGATCTGGAAAGGGACAGATGGGGAAAGAGACAGACGGGCAAAGAGACAGACGGGCAAAGAGACAGACGGGCAAAGAGACAGACGGGCAAAGAGACAGCCCGGGAAAGAGACAGACCTGGAAAGGGACAGATGGGGAAAGAGACAGCCCTGGAAAGAGACAGCCTGGGAAAGAGACACACCGGGAAAGAGACACACCGGGAAAGAGACAGCCCGGGAAAGAGACAGCCCGGGAAAGAGATAGCCCGATAAAGAGACACACGGGCAAAGAGACATCCCTGGAAAGAGACAGCCCTGGAAAGAGACAGACAAAGAGACAGACGGACAAAGAGACAGATTGGGAAAGAGACAGACTGGGAAAGAGACAGACTGGGAAAGCGACAGACGGGGAAAGAGACAGACGGGGAAAGAGACAGACGGGGAAAGAGACAGACAAAGACAGACGGGGAAAGAGACAGACGGGGAAAGAGAGAGACAGACAGACACACACATAGATACAAACACAGAGATAGAGAGAGAGAGAGACAGACAGACACAGAGATGGAGACAGATAGACTGATACAAATACAGACAGAGAGATAGAAACAGACAGAGACTGGGAGGGAGACAGAGAGACAGTTACTATCCCGTGCAACGCCGGGTGCTACAGCTAGTTGCAAATAAAACATTCTCACTTCCCAGAGTTGTCTATAATAAATGATATGACGTATCCCATGTATAGTGATAATATTTCCTCAAGTCTGTGTACACGGGGGCATAAAAATGTGGTTGTCATGAAACCCCAGGTTACAGGTGATCCTGCGACTGTTTCTAAAATATTTATACTTTACTATGATTTTACCATAAAGGTAGTGTATAATACCTCCCACAGGACCCAATAAGAACCCCCCTCTATAACTCACCATATAAAGGGCGTGCTACTTGTGACGCCCTGGACTAGCCAGGTAGTCACATACATACCAACACACACCCCCCCACCCTAGACAGATACACCAGTCAATCAAAAACCCTTGTTGCCTCCCTCCAGAGTCTGATGTCCACACCAGGTGGGGCGGAGCCAGGGGCTTAGCCCCACCCACCGAGGAGTTCACAGGCCTGGAGGCGGGAAAAGCAGTCAGTTCAGTTGAGGAGTTAGAAGTTGGAGGTGAAAGTGAGAGGAGTGAACACTTGGGTGTCTTGGTCGGAGCCCAGACACTGACAGCAAGGTTGGCAGACGGTGGTGGCCGTCTGCAGGAGTTAGTGGAACTCCGCTGAGCCGTAAGGACCGGGGTCGGGCGCTGGCCCGCCGGTACCGAACCGTGGAACAGAGTGAAGCTAAGCACACAGGCAGGGCCATCGGACCCCAACCAGGCTTGGAGCCGCCATCAATAGTCAAATCCGAGTGTGACAGGAACCCCCGGGGTTCCCTAACAACCAAGTCCCGATTGAAGGCAACCGCCCAACCAGAGAGAATATTCAGCCACTGCCACAGGCTAGAGATCCAAGGGCCAGCGCCTGCGGGCAAAACTGGCTCCTACAGCACCTATACGCCGGGGAGCGGACTACCGGTGGGCAACCACAGGAGTCAAGAACATTTACAATGGTGCAGGGAAAGACAGCCGCCATCAGCTGTCCGGGGAGAGCACAACAACAACACTGCAGCCGGCTGCGGGACCCGTCCATCCGGCCGTTTTGGTTTACCAGAGACTTTGTCAGTGATTGTCTGAGTGAGTACACCAGTGCCGTCTGGCACCGCGCCGCGCAGTCCCTGCACCCCAGCCATCCGGCCTCCCCGTCACTACCACCGGGCCCCGGGATCACCAAGGAGAACATGAGGGCATTATACTGTGTGTGAGGGAGAATGTGAGGGCATTATACTGTGTGTGGGAGAATGTAAGGGCATCATACTGTGTGGGGTTAGTATGAGGGGATTATACTGTATGTGGGGTAATGTGAGATGATATACACCGTGTGCAGAATTATTAGGCAAGTTGTATTTTAGAGGATTTTTTTATTATTGATCAACAACTTCTCAATCACCCAAAAGACTCATAAATATAAGCGCTTAATATTTTTGGCAGTTGGAGGGGTTTTTAGATTTGGCTTCTTAGGAGGATCTGTTTGTGCAGGTAACTATTACTGTGCAGAATTATTAGGCAACTTAATAAAAACCAAATCTATTCCCATCTCACTTGTTTATTGTCACCAGGTAACCAATATAACTGCACAAAATGTAGAAATAAACATTTCTGACATGCAAGAACAAAACCCCAAAAATGAGTGCCCAATATCGCCCCCTTTCTTTCTGATGACGCTCAGCAGCCTCCATCCATAGATTCTGTCATTGTTTGATCTGTTACCATCAACATTGCATGCAGCAGCCACCACAGCCTCCAGCCACCACAGCCTCCAGACACTGCTCCCAGAGGTGCACTGTTTTCCCTCCCTGTAGATCTCACATTTTATGAGGGACCACAGGTTCTCTATGGGGTTCAGATCAGGGGAACAAGGGGGCATGTCATTATTTTTTCATCTTTTAGCCCTTTACTGGCCATCCACGCTGTGGAGTAGTTGGATAAATGTGATGGAGCATTGTCCTGCATGAAAATCATGTTTTTCTTGAACGATAGCACTGCTTGAAGAAGTTGTCTTCCAGAAACTGGCAGTAGGTCTGGGAGTTGAGCTTCACTCCACCCTCAACCCGAAAAGGTCCCACAAGTTGATCTTTGATGATCCCAGCCCATACCAGTGCCCACCTCCACCTTGCTGGCGTCTGAGTCGGAGCTCTCTGCCCTTTACTGATCCAGCCTCTGGCCCATCCATCTGCCCATCAAGAGTCACTCTCATCTCATCAGTCCATAAAACCTTTGAAGAATCAGTCTTAAGATATTTCTTGGCCCAGTCTTGAGGTTTTATCTTCTGTTTCTTGGTCAGAGGTGTTGGTTTTTCAGCCTTCCTTACCTTGGCCTGTCCCTGAGTATGGCACACCTTGTGCTTTGTGATACTCCAGTAACGTTGCAGCTCTGAAATATGGCCAAACTGGTGGCAAATGGCATCTTGGCAGCTTCACGCTTGATTTTCCTCAATTCATAGGCAGTTATTTTGCGCCTTTTTTGCCCAACACACTTCTTGCGACCCTGTTGGCTATATGCCATGAAACGCTTGATTGTTCGGTGATCGCGCTTCAAAGGTTTGGCAATTTCAAGACTGCTGCGTCCCTCTGCAAGACATCTCACAATGTGGACTTTTCAGAGCCCGTCACATCTCTCTTCTGACCCATTTTGCCAAAGGAAAGGAAGTTGCCCAATAATTAAGCCCCCCTTATATAGGGTGTTGTGTCGTTACACCGCACCCCTCCTCATTTCAGAGGGGCACATCACCTGATTTACTTCATTGGTAGTTAGCTCTCAAGTTTATACAGCTTGGAGTAGGACGGCATGTATAAAAAGTATCATGTGATCAAAATACTCATTTACCTAATAATTCTGTACACAGTGTACTGTATGGGGTGACTATGAGAGCATTTTACTGTGTGTTGGGGAATGTGAGGGAATTATACTGTGTGTGAAGAGTGATTTTGAGGGCATTATGCTGTGTGTAGGGTGGCTGGGAGGGCTTTATACTGTGTTTGGGTAGGATGTGAGGATATTATACTGTATGTGGGGGGAATGTGAGGATATTACACTGCATGTGGGACGAATGTGAGGATATTATACTGTATGTGGGGTGACTATGAGGGCATTATGCTGTGTGTAGGGTGGCTGGGAGGGCTTTATACTGTGTTTGGGTGGGATGTGAGGATATTACACTGTATGTGGGGGGAATGTGAGGATATTACACTGTATGTGGGGTGACTATGAGGGCATTAAGCTGTGGTGGGAATGTGAGGGCATTATACCGTGTAGTGCAGGGATGGGGAACCTGCGGCCCGCCATGACCTTTTATGTGGCCCCCGGGCAGATTCCCGGGGGAGGCAGTGCTCGTGCAGTCACCGCAGATTTGCAGGCCGCCGGCCCTTTAAATCCACACATTGCTGCTTGTGCGCACCAATGTGTTCTCCCGTCGGCCAGTGCCAATGTGATCAGGACTTACTTTGTGGGTGGGTCCCACAGGAGCCTCACAGCTTCCAGCGTTGTGTGCCCGCCCTCTGCCCTCCGGAGCTCTGTGCCCGCCTTCTCCTTCTGATGCTGTGTGCCCGCCGCCTGCCCTCCGGAGCTCTGTGCCCGCCTTCTCCTTCTGATGCTGTGTGCCCGCCCCCTGCCCTCCGGAGCTCTGTGCCCACCTTCTCCTTCTGATGCTGTGTGCCCGCCCCCTGCCCTCCGGAGCTCTGTGCCCACCTTCTCCTGCTGATGCTGTGTGCCCGCCCCCTTCCCTCCGGAGCTCTGTGCCCGCCTTCTTCTTCTGATGCTGTGTGCCCGCTCCCTGCCCTCTGGAGCTCTGTGCCCGCCTTCTCCTTCTGATGCTGTGTGCCCGCCCCCTGCCCTCCGGAGCTCTGTGCCCGCCTTCTCCTTCTGATGCTGTGTGCCCACCCCCTGCCCTCCAGAGCTCTGTGCCCGCCTTCTCTTTCTGATGCTGTGTGCCCGCCCCCTGCCCTCCGGAGCTCTGTGCCCGCCTTCTCTTTCTGATGCTGTGTGCCCGCCCCCTGCCCTCCAGAGCTCTGTGCCCGCCTTCTCTTTCTGATGCTGCGTGCCCGCCCCCTGCCCTCCGGAGCTCTGTGCCCGCCTTCTCCTTCTGATGCTGTGTGACCGCCCCCTGCCCTCCGGAGCTCTGTGCCCGCCTTCTCTTTCTGATGCTGTGTGCCCGCCCCCCTGCCCTCCGGAGCTCTGTGCCCGCCTTCTCTTTCTGATGCTGTGTGCCCGCCCCCTGCCCTCCGGAGCTCTGTGCCCACCTTCTCCTGCTGATGCTGTGTGCCCGCCCCCTTCCCTCCGGAGCTCTGTGCCCGCCTTCTTCTTCTGATGCTGTGTGCCCCGCTCCCTGCCCTCTGGAGCTCTGTGCCCGCCTTCTCCTTCTGATGCTGTGTGCCCGCCCCCTGCCCTCCGGAGCTCTGTGCCCGCCTTCTCCTTCTGATGCTGTGTGTCTGGCGCCTGCACTCCGGTGCTGTGAATGAGATGCTGCTGTGAGTCCAGCGCCGGCCCTCTGCTGCTGTGTGCCCGTCCAGTGCTTTGTGTCCCCCCACCCCAGTTCTGTAAACTCTCTCACCCAGAGTTGCGTGAAACCCTTAGGCGCAGTGTGCCCCCCAATGCTGTGAATCACCCCAGGTTTGCGTCGTCCTCTCCCCCACAATGATGTCAGGGCTCCCTAAGTCCTGTGTGCAGCCCCCCAGTCCTATGTTCAGCCCATCACCTAGTCCTACATGCAGCCCATCACCCAGTCCTGTGTGCACCCCCCATCCTGTGTGCAGCCCCCCAGTCCTGTGTGCAGCCCATCCCCAGTCCTGTGTGCAGCCCATCCCCAGTCCTGTGTGCAGCCTGTGTGCAGCCTATCCCCCACCCCACTCCTGTGTGCAGCCCATCCCCCAGTCCTGTGTGCAGCCCATCCCCCAGTCCAGTGTGCAGCCCATTCCCAGTCCTGTGTGCAGCCCATCCCCCAGTCCTGTGTGCAGCCCATCCCCCAGTCCTGTGTGCAGCCTGTGTGCAGCGTATCCCCCAGTCCTGTGTGCAGCGTATCCCCCAGTCCTGTGTGCAGCCTATCCCCCAGTCCTGTGTGCAGCCTATCCCCCAGTCCTGTGTGCAGCCTTTCCCCCATTTCTGTGTGCAGCCAATCCCCCAGTCCTGTGTGCAGCCCCCCCAGTGATGTCTGTGCCTCCCCCAGTGATGTCTGTGCCTCCCCCCAGTGATGTCTGTGCTCCCTGCAGTGATGTCTGTGCCCCAGCCCCTCTTGTGGTGTCTGTGCCCCACCCCAACCCCTCTTGTGGTGTGCATGCCCCCAGCCCCTCTTGTGGTGTGCATGCCCCCAGCCCCTCTTGTGATGTGCATGCTCCCCAGCCCCTCTTGTGATGTGCATGCTCCCAGACCCTCTTGTGATGTGCATGCCCCCAGCCCCTCTTGTGATGTGCATGAGCCAGCCCCTCTTGTGGTGTGCATGCCCCCAGCCCCTCTTGTGGTGTGCATGTCCCCAGGCCCTCTTGTGGTGTGCATGCCCCCAGCCCCTCTTTGTGGTGTGCATGCCAACAGCCCCTCTTGTGATGTGCATGCCCCAGCCCCCCTTGTGGTGTGCATGCCCCAGCCCCCCTTGTGGTGTGCATGCCCCCAGCCCCTCTTGTGATGTGCATACCCCCAGTCCCTCTTGTGATGTGCATGCTCCCAACGTCTCTTGTGATGTGTATGCCCCTGTGTCTCCAGTGATGTGTATGCCCCCTGCGTCTCTATGTGACTTACACATCACATGGAGATGCTGGGGGCATATACATCAGGTTAGAGATGCTGGGGGAATTTACATGTCCCCAGCCCCTTGTGTATTGTATGTGCCCCCAGTGTCTCCTGTGATGTATATACAGCAGTCCCAGTGTCTCCTATGTGATGTATATACAGCAGTCCCAGTGTCTCCTGTGATGTATATACAGCAGTCCCAGTGTCTCCTATGTGATGTATGTACCTCCAGCGACTCCTGTGATGTATATACAGCGTCTGTTATGTGATGTATATGATTTACCAATCTTATTATCACAAAAAGTTGACTGTGCTCCAGACGGAGACAAACCTGAAAAAACAGTTTGAAGAAACATGATTAGTATCACCGAACATCACCAGCCGCACCAAAGAGAAGCCGCTCAGGCCATCATAGTAGGGGTGAGTTCATTAATTGTTTCACCAAATATAGCAGGGTCATTTAAATATTGATAATTTTGTGCGGCCCCCGAAGGTTGGTAGAAATTTCCAAATGGCCCCTGGCAGAAAAAGGTTCCCCACCCCTGATGTATTGGAATGTACTGTAGAAGCATCATATTGCGTGTGGGGGGCTTTGAGGACATTCTATCTTATGAGGGTATTGTGGGGCTTCATACTGTATGTAGGGATAAGACACCTAGTTGAAATAGTCTGTGTGTACGGCAAATAACGCCGGTAATGTCCTGCCCTCCCTGGCCAGTGTCATACCTCTGCAGAGGGACACAACAGCTGTAAGATGGGTGGTGATATGCCCTGACTAAGGGGCACTTTGCACACTACTACATTGCAGGTGCGATGTCGGTGGGGTCATATCGAAAGTGATGCACTTCCTGCGTCGCTCTCTCGACATCATAGTGTGTAAAGCCTAGATGATACGATTATCGAGCGCAAAATCGTCGTAATCGTATCATCGGTGCAGCGTCGTCAAATTCCATAATTACGCTGACGCGACGGTCCGATGTTGTTCCTCGCTCCAGTGGCAGCACACATCGCTGTGTGTGAAGCCGCAGGAGCGAGGAACATCTCCTACCTGCGTCCTGCAGCTCATGCCGGCTATGCGGAAGGGAGAAGGTGGGCGGGATGTTTACATCCCGCTCATCTCCGCCCCTCCGCTCCTATTGGCCGTCTGCCATGTGACTTTGCAGTGACGCCACACGACCTGCCCCCTTAATAAGGAGGCGGTTCGCCGGCCAGAGCGACGTCGCACGGCAGGTGAGTACATGTGAAGCTGCCGTAGCGATAATGTTCGCTACGGCAGCTATCACAATGATATCGCAGCTGCGACGGGGGCGGGGACTATCGCGTTCGGCATCGCAGCATCGGCTTGTGTCGCGGGCGGAGGGGGACGCGCTCGACACGCTCGGGTCCGGGGCTTCTACTGCTGCTGCTCGGTGGCTCGAGCGGTGGACCGGACCCGGAGACTCGAGCAGCGCTCCTCGCCTGTGAGTGAAAAGTGGTGGTATGTTTAGGAAGATTGTTCCGTGACGCCACCCCACTGGTCGTGGTGATAATGGCACCACCGCTGCTGGTAACGGGCTTCCCGGGAGAGATGGGTAGGGTGCAGCTGGGATGTTGTCCCCCTCCGTGGGTAGGGGGTTAGTGATCCCGGGGACCTGTGGTGTAACGGGGAGGCCGGATGGCTGGGGTGCAGGGACAGCGTGGCGCGGTGCCGGATGGCACTGGTGTACTCACTCAGACAATCACTGACAGAGTCGTAGGTAAACCAAAACGGCCGGATGGACGGGGTCCCGCAGCCGGCTGCAGTGTTGTTGTTGTGCTCTCCCCGGATGGCTGATGGTGGCTGTCTTTCCCTGCGCCTGTGAAGATGTTCTTGACTCCTGTGGTTGCCCACCGGTAGTCTGCTCCCCGGCGTATAGGTGCTGTAGGAGCCCGTTTTGCCCGCAGGCCCTGGCCCTTGGATCTCTAGCCTGTGGCGGTGGCTGTATATCCTCTCTGGGTGGATGGTTGCCTTCAATCGGGACTTGGTTGTTAGGGAAACCTCTGGGGTTCCTGTCACATTCGGATTTGACTATTGACGGCGGCTCCAAGCCTGGTCGGGGTCTGATGGCCCTGCCTGTGTGCTTAGCGTCACTCCATTCCGGTCCTTACGGCTCTGCGGAGTTCCACCAACTCCTGCAGACGGCCACCACCGTCTGCCAACCTTGCTGTCAGTGCCTGGGCTCCAACCCAGACACCTCAAGTGTTTACTCCTTTCACTTTCACCTCCAAGACTGAACTGACACTTTTCCCGCCTCCAGGCCTGTGAACTCCTCGGTGGGTGGGGCCAACTGCCTGGCTCCGCCCCACCTGGTGTGGACATCAGACCCTGGAGGGAGGCAACAAGGGTTTTTGGTTTGGCTGGTGTAACTGCCTAGGGTGGGGGGTGTGTGTGTTGGCATGTTTGTGGCCGCCTGGCTAGTCCAGGGCGTCACACTTGCGATGTCGTAGTGTGCAAAGTACCCCTAATGAATTGGGCACATTACTCCAGCACACCCTTCGTCCACACCAAGGTGCACAATGGCGGTCTAAGGGCGGCTTTGCACGTTGCAACATCGCACGTGCGATGTCGGTGGGGTCAAATCGACAGTGACGTACATCTGGCGTCACTTTCGACATCGTTGTGTGTAAATCCTAGATGATACGATGAACGAGCGCAAAAGTGTCGTTATCATATCATCGGTGCAGGCTCCAACTTTTCCATAATGCCGGTGCCGCGACAGGTATGATGTTGTTCCTCGTTCCTGCGGCAGCGCACATCGCTGTGTATGAAGCCGCAGGAGCGAGGAACATCTCCTTACCTGCCGCCGGCGGCTATGCGGAAGGAAGGAGGTGGGCGGGATGTTTACATCCTGCTCATCTCCGCCCCTCCGCCACTATTGGCCGCCTGCCGTGTGACGTCGCTATGACGCCGCACGACCCGCCCCCTAAGGAAGGAGGCGGGTCGCCGGCCAAAGCGACGGTGGCACGGCAGGTGAGTGCATGTGAAGCTGGCGTAGCGATAATTTTCGCTACGCCAGCTATCACACGATATCGTACCTGCGACGGGGGCAGGGACTATCGCGTGCGACATCGCAGCATTGGCTTGCGATGTCGCAACGTGCAAAGCCCGCCTAAGACTTTTTGTATAGGGATAACAGTGAATTCTGTAATGATTACTCTCATGTCATGTTCTTGTACAAACGTCTCCGCGGAGAGACACTAAATCCACCTGTAACTGAAACCGGGAAATCCTATTCCAGGGTCTGATGCCTCCCGCAGAGATCCACCGGCTCGTTACAATCATGGCGACATCACTGATCGATGTAAGTTCAGAATATGGCGGGGCAACGCCTGGTGGACGAGTGGCGGGGCAGCGCCTGGTGGACGAGTGGTGAGGCAGCGTGTGGTGGACGGGCGGCGGGGGAGCACCTGGTGGACGGGCGGCGGGGCAGCGCCTGGTGGACGGGTGGCGGGGCAGCGTCTGGTGAACTAGCGGCGGGGCATCGCCTGGTGGACGAGTGGTGAGGCAGCGTGTGGTGGACGGGTGGCGGGGGAGCAACTGGTGGACGAGTGGTGAGGCAGCGCCTGGTGGACGAGTGGTGAGGCAGCGTGTGGTGGACGGGTGGCGGGGGAGCACCTGGTGGACGGGCGGCGGGGCAGCGCCTGGTGGACGGGTGGCGGGGGTAGCGTCTGGTGAACTAGCGGCGGGGCATCGCCTGGTGGGCGAGCGGTGGGGCATCGCCTGGTGGGCGAGCGGCGGGGCAGCGCCTGGTAGACCGGCAGAGGGGCAGCGCCTGGTAGACGGGCGGCGGGGCATTGCCTGGTGGGTGAGCGGCGGGGCAGCTCTGGTGGACGGGCGGCCGGGTCCTTTCCAGGGGCTGTCACTTCTCGGGGGTGACATCTTCTCTGCACTATTGTCACCTTCACAGACGGAGAGTGTCAGTAAATGAAGATGAACCCGGCAGCGTCTAATCCCTCCATGTAAGAGATTAAGTCTCCTCATCAGTCCTGAGCTGCACCTAATACTTTCCCCAGAGCCGCGTGTTCAATAAATAATACCGCCATCCACCGCCCACCAGCGCTGACGCACGCAATTTACAATTTGATAGCATTTTATTTCAATCTGGGATTAATACACAATGAATTCAATCTCAAAATAACAAAAATATAATAAGAAGAAAAAAGATGAAGAGACCCGGAGAATAAAACATAACAACCTGCTGGGGGAGCATGGGGGGCGTCAGGAGCAATGCTAGGCAGCAGCAGTTACAGGCGCATTGTGGGGGGGCATGGAGGGTGTCAGGAGCAATGCTAGGCAGCAGTTACAGGTGCATTGTGGGGGGGGCATGGAGGGTGTCAGGAGCAATGCTAGGCAGCAGTTACAGGCGCATTGTGGGGGGGCATGGGGGGCGTCAGGAACAATGCTAGGCAGCAGTTACAGGCGCATTGTGGGGGGGCATGGAGGGGGTCAGGAGCAATGCTAGGCAGCAACAGTTACAGGCGCATTGTGGGGGGGCATGGGGGGCGTCAGGAACAATGCTAGGCAGCAGTTACAGGCGCATTGTGGGGGGGGCATGGAGGGTGTCAGGAGCAATGCTAGGCAGCAGTTACAGGTGCATTGTGGGGGGGGCATGGAGGGTGTCAGGAGCAATGCTAGGCAGCAGTTACAGGCGCATTGTGGGGGGGCATGGAGGGTGTCAGGAGCAATGCTAGGCAGCAGTTACAGGCGCATTGTGGGGGGGGGCATGGAGGGTGTCAGGAGCAATGCTAGGCAGCAGTTACAGGCGCATTGTGGGGGTTCATGGGGGGCGTCAGGAACAATGCTAGGCAGCAGTTACAGGCGCATTGTGGGGGGGCATGGAGGGGGTCAGGAGCAATGCTAGGCAGCAACAGTTACAGGCGCATTGTGGGGGGGCATGGAGGGGGTCAGGAGCAATGCTAGGCAGCAGTTACAGGCGCATTGTGGGGGGGCATGGAGGGGGTCAGGAGCAATGCTAGGCAGCAGTTACAGGCGCATTGTGGGGGGGGCATGGGGGGCGTCAGGAACAATGCTAGGCAGCAGTTACAGGCGCATTGTGGGGGGGGGCATGGAGGGTGTCAGGAGCAATGCTAGGCAGCAGTTACAGGTGCATTGTGGTGGGGCATGGAGGGGGTCAGGAGCAATGCTAGGCAGCAATAGTTACAGGCGCATTGTGGGGGGGGCATGGCGGGCGTCAGGAGCAATGCTAGGCAGCAACAGTTACAGGCGCATTGTGGGGGGGCATGGGGGGCGTCAGGAGCAATGCTAGGCAGCAGTTACAGGCGCATTGTGGGGGGGCATGGAGGGTGTCAGGAGCAATGCTAGGCAGCAGTTACAGGCGCATTGTGGGGGGGCATGGAGGGTGTCAGGAGCAATGCTAGGCAGCAATAGTTACAGGCGCATTGTGGGGTGGCATGGGGGGCGTCAGGAGCAATGCTAGGCAGCAGTTACAGGCGCATTGTGGGGGGGCATGGCGGGCGTCAGGAGCAATGCTAGGCAGCACTTACAGGCGCATTGTGGGGGGGCATGGCGGGCGTCAGGAGCAATGCTAGGCAGCAGTTACAGGCGCATTGTGGGGGGGCATGGCGGGCGTCAGGAGCAATGCTAGGCAGCAGCAGTTACAGGCGCATTGTGGGGGGGCATTGAGGGGGTCAGGAGCAATGCTAGGCAGCAACAGTTACAGGCGCATTGTGGGGGTCTAAGCTGTGGCAGTGCTAGAGTTGGGGGGCTGGGCAATTGCCGAGGGACCCCCTCCCCTTCGAGATGCCGACAGCATTTCTTCAGTAACTGCACTGATATTAGTGAAAGTTGTGTATTATCAGTGCAGTTTGCGAGGTTGAGCCTGACACAGATCTATGATGACATCACAGTAATATACCTGAGGTCTATGTAGGCCCTTTACCTGCGAGAGTCTAGAGAAACTAGAAGAGTGTGTCTGTGTATGTATGTAATGATGGGCCAGGGAAGCCTCCGGCCTTGTAGTCGTGGTGGTAGCTTTCAGGCTTGTCCCTGGCTTCACCACTACCTCAAGGTCGGAGACTGGCTTGGTGGGGCAGAGTGTGATGGTGCATTCGCCGGACGATGTACAAACGATATTCTGTCTATGAACACATAAACTTTAAAAACAAACATATCATGGTGATAACCTGCAGCCCAGTGCACAACAGGCGGCCCGTACAAGGAAAAGGGGCACCAGTCCAGCGCCCGGTCTTCGCCGGCGCTCCCGATCTTTGCTGGCGCCCGGAGGCTTTACAGCGCTCCCGGTCTTTGCTGGCGCCCGGAGGCTTAGCAGCGCTCCCGGTCTTAGATGGCGCCCGGAGGCTTAACAGCGCTCCCGGTCTTTGATGGCGAGCAACAGGCATATAAAACTTGTAACATCAGCAAACTCTTCGCCCTGCGGAGGAGTCCCTGACTCAGTCTGACAGCGAACTCTCTCCGGGCTTTAGCAACTGGAACACAAACTTCTGCCGGTCAATCAACAATACCGGTCTTCATACAAGCCGTCTGAGGTGATCTACTCCGGAGGCCAGGACCGCTTCCATTCGGCCGCCTGGGCCTGGATGTAGGCGCCCAGGGACTGCCCAGGTTGCCGGCGTACCCTCCGGAAAGATACAGGAGCGAAAGGGGCCTCCGGTAACGTGGCCTCTTCGGTTCCCGGCGGGGGTGATGGAGTCGCTACCCGGGGTGGTTGAGGCACGGGTTGCGGCACGTCCAGGACAATTACCGGACGATTGGTCACGCTTTGATTAACCGCCACCACCGGGATACCCTTTTCCGGGTCAGCCGTCAGGCCAGACTGCACCTCCGGTGTGCGCCTGGGGGTGGGAGGCATCGGTCGACATCGGTTTTGGCGGGTTTCGCCGTTCCTGGTGCTCCTCCCATTCCAGCTCCTGTTGCCATTGGGCCGCTTCCCGGGCGGTCGGCATCTGGGTCACTCCAACCGCGAAAAGGCCGCGGCTTCCCACCTCGGGTAAAAACTGCACTTTCTCACCCGGATAAAGTGTGTGAAGCCGCTTCGGTAGACCCTCCACGTCCAGGTGCACCCGATTATAAAAATAGTCATCTCCGGTACTCGCTTCCCGGATAAACCCATAGCCCTCCTGCTGGTTGAATTTCACCACTATACCAGTGGTGAATTGCAGGGCCAGCTCCTCAGCGCCGGGACCGGACATCATTTCCCGGACGACGGTCTCCGCAAGCAGCCGCTCTTGGACAGGGTCTGGTACCGGAGACGGAGCCCTTGGGTGCGATATGGGAGACGGGGTCACAGGGTCCCAAAAGAAGCCCCGGTGATCTTGTTCCAGCCTCTCGGCAAGTTCTTCGGCCGACTCCCGCACGGGGACAGATGGTGCTGCGACCGTGGCGACGGGCGGAGGTGTCTCCAAGGGGGCATAAGTAATCCCCAGGGGCCGATTCCCCACCGGTAGCTGGGTGGCATAGGTCGCCCGTACCTCCGTTGTGGTGCCTCCGGATGTGGCATCCCAGGTGGTCAGCCAGGTCACCTTCGCCGGGCGTTCTGAGCCTCCTGGCACGGTCGGGATATCAAGTAAGGGCACTTCTGCTGCGGCAGCGGGCTTGGGACGCTCCCGGCCTATGCTAGTCAGGGCCATGGCGGTGGCGAGTTCCTGTTGTTGGCCGAAGGTCTCCATCTCTTGGTCTTGCAATGTCGCTAGTAATGGCGGCGGAGTCGATGCTGAGACTGGAGGAAGTGGAGGCGGGCCTATGTTTCCTGCTCTTGGGCATGCTCCACCCCCAGCCTCACACATCATCTTGACTCCTCTGCGGCGGTTCTTCTTTTTCTTCAAGCCGCCGCCCACTTCATGTTTCCTTCTTCGTGCCCTGGGACTGACGCCTCCCCTCTTTGGGCGGAGTACTCTGTGCTTCTTCTTCGGCACCGGCCAGCCCCAGGCTCTTCTTTTGGCGCCAATTTTTCGCGCCCTTTCTTCCTCAGCTTCACAGACGGCGGCCATCTTGCCGCCATCTTGTGCCCGGTCCAACGCCTTGGGCACTTCTTCCTCCCACCATGGGACTGGAAATCTTCTCTCATAGCCCGGATCCAACGCCTTGGGCACTTCTTGATCTCCGGCTTCTTGGGTTCCTGGCAGGGAATTCGCATCCTGCCGACTACGCCACATGTAATGATGGGCCAGGGAAGCCTCCGGCCTTGTAGTCGTGGCGGTAGCTTTCAGGCTTGTCCCTGGCTTCACCACTACCTCAAGGTCGGAGACTGGCTTGGTGGGGCAGAGTGTGATGGTGCATTCGCCGGACGATGTACAAATGATCTTCAGACAAAGGGTGCTGGTTACAAACGACATCCTTTATTGTACAACACAATCCGGCAGTAAAATCAGGCACTTTCGGTGGAGCTGGGGGGAGCCTGCCCTAACGCACCCTCTGGTGGGGATATGCCCGGGGTACTCCACTTCGCCGGGCTCCCACTCTTTGGTTTCATGCACACCGGACCCACACCAGCTGCTTCATACCCTGAGGTTTCGTTCCACTCCTTACTCTCCGGCGCCCCCTGCTGGTCCCGCTCACACACTCTGCCCCTCGATGTTCACACTCTTCCGTCCCGGATCCAATAACTCACACACACACAACTATTCCCCTATGATTCAGCCGGCTCCTCCTCCCCGGTGGCGACAGCCGTCCCACCCGGCCACTAGGGGTGCCCTATCACAATATACAATCATAAAAGCCAAACATTTTTATTAATTACAATTCCGGGTTATCTCAGCTCCCTCCTGTAGGGGTATGCTCACCCACTACATGTATGCGCTGTATACCGCTGTATACACGTGTATGGCTTTGCCGTGTGTTTATACATGTCAGTGTGTGTGTGTGTATATACACAAATATGTACTGTGTGTATACATGTGAACATGTTTGGTGTGTATATACAGTTAGGTCCAGAAATATTTGGACAGTGACACAATTTTGGCGAGTTGGGCTCTGCATGCCACCACATTGGATTTGAAATGAAACTTCTACAACAGAATTCAAGTGCAGATTGTAACGTTTAATTTGAAGGTTTGAACAAAAATATCTGATAGAAATTGTAGGAATTGTCACATTTCTTTACAAACACTCCACATTTTAGGAGGTCAAAAGTAATTGGACAAATAAACCAAACCCAAAAAAAAAAAAATTATTTTCAATATTTTGTTGCGAATCCTTTGGAGGCAATCACTGCCTTAAGTCTGGAACCCATGGACATCACCAAACGCTGGGTTTCCTCCTTCTTAATGCTTTGCCAGGCCTTTACAGCCGCAGCCTTCAGGTCTTGCTTGTTTGTGGGTCTTTCCGTCTTAAGTCTGGATTTGAGCAAGTGAAATGCATGCTCAATTGGGTTAAGATCTGGTGATTGACTTGGCCATTGCAGAATGTTCCACTTTTTTGCACTCATGAACTCCTGGGTAGCTTTGGCTGTATGCTTGGGGTCATTGTCCATCTGTACTATGAAGCGCCGTCCGATCAACTTTGCGGCATTTGGCTGAATCTGGGCTGAAAGTATATCCCGGTACACTTCAGAATTCATCCGGCTACTCTTGTCTGCTGTTATGTCATCAATAAACACAAGTGACCCAGTGCCATTGAAAGCCATGCATGCCCATGCCATCACGTTGCCTCCACCATGTTTTACAGAGGATGTGGTGTGCCTTGGATCATGTGCCGTTCCCTTTCTTCTCCAGTCTTTTTTCTTCCCATCATTCTGGTACAGGTTGATCTTGGTCTCATCTGTCCATAGAATACTTTTCCAGAACTGAGCTGGCTTCATGAGGGGTTTTTCAGCAAATGTAACTCTGGCCTGTCTATTTTTGGAATTGATGAATGGTTTGCATCTAGATGTGAACCCTTTGTATTTACTTTCATGGAGTCTTCTCTTTACTGGTGACTTAGAGACAGATACACCTACTTCACTGAGAGTGTTCTGAACTTCAGTTGATGTTGTGAACGGGTTCTTCTTCACCAAAGAAAGTATGCGGCAATCATCCACCACTGTTGTCATCCGTGGACGCCCAGGCCTTTTTGAGTTCCCAAGCTCACCAGTCAATTCCTTTTTTCTCAGAATGTACCCGACTGTTGATTTTGCTACTCCAAGCATGTCTGCTATCTCTCTGATGGATTTTTTCTTTTTTTTCAGCCTCAGGATGTTCTGCTTCACCTCAATTGAGAGTTCCTTAGACCGCATGTTGTCTGGTCACAGCAACAGCTTCCAAATGCAAAACCACACACCTGTAATCAACCCCAGACCTTTTAACTACTTCATTGATTACAGGTTAACGAGGGAGACGCCTTCAGAGTTAATTGCAGCCCTTAGAGTCCCTTGTCCAATTACTTTTGGTCCCTTGAAAAAGAGGAGGCTATGCATTACAGAGCTATGATTCCTAAACCCTTTCTCCGATTTGGATGTGAAAACTCTCATATTGCAGCTGGGAGTGTGCACTTTCAGCCCATATTATATATATAATTGTATTTCTGAACATGTTTTTGTAAACAGCTAAAATAACAAAACTTGTGTCACTGTCCAAATATTTCTGGACCTAACTGTATATGTGTGCATGTTCTTTGTGAATATACATATGTATGTGTCATGTGTATGTACATGTGTATGTATATACTGCGTGTATATAAATTGGCGTATGTGCTGTATATATATGTACAGTATGTGTTTAGTGTATATCCATTTGTATATGTTGTGTGCATATACATGTGTATGTATGTGCTGCGTTTATTTGCATGTGTGTGTATGTATGTGCTGTTTGTTTAT
Source organism: Anomaloglossus baeobatrachus (assembly GCF_048569485.1). Lineage (NCBI taxonomy): Eukaryota > Metazoa > Chordata > Amphibia > Anura > Aromobatidae > Anomaloglossus > Anomaloglossus baeobatrachus. Next base: position 962,680,462 of record NC_134353.1, read on the forward strand.
ATAGGTGTATGTATGTGCTGTGCGTATATAAATGTGGGTATGTGCTGTGTATATATATGTATGTGTTTTGTGTATGCACATTTGCGTGTTTTGTGTGTATATACATGTACCGTAGGTATACCGCCCCCGTGCCGCAGTGGCTCGAGGGGTCTCTGGTCCCGGTAGTTCACGCGGACACTCGAATTCAAAAAGAGAGGGGGGGATAGTATGTACAGGGGATGGGTAAGTTTGTGACGCCACTCACGGTGCGTGGTAATGTGAGGGACCACCACTGCTGTTGGGGAGCCTGATGGCGATGGTGTAGCAGCAGGATGTTTAACCCCTCCATGGGTAGGGGGTTTGTGCCCTGGGGCCCGTTGGTGTTGGTGTTTGGAGAGAGATTAAAGGTTTTTTCAGCGTACTCACTCAGTCCAGGAATAATCACATCGACAGCTTGTATACCAGAATTCTGAGCACCGCTGCAGCCTGGTGGGAGCACGCTTGGGTCCGTGCCCTTGATGTTGCTGTTAGCCTGTGGCCTTCTCTGTGGCACCTTTTCACTAGTTGGACCTTCAAGCTTGAAACTTTTCGGGTCCTGCTCACCCGTATGGCTAATGGAGTGAGCTTGCTCTCAGGGTTCACGCTTGGGATTTGGTGGACTGTACCTTGGGAAAGGTCCTATCCCATCGGTGTGCTAGTACCCCGATTTTGGAGCGGGTTGGGGATGAATCTTGAAGTCTTCACCCCCGTCGGGTAAATTACTGGGATGCGTGAAGCTACTTCCTGATCTAGGGTCCACATACCCCATCGTGCCCTGGCCCCTGCCCGGAGATGGCTCAAGGCCGCCGGCTGCCCTCCTCGGCAGTCCGTGCCCCTTGACATGATCCCCAGCTCCTATCAGGCCCAGACCAACATCTGCCACCTAGTAACCTCCAGGAGCCCTGCTCCAGACCGGTCACCTCTCCCTCTGAGAGTCACTTCACCTCTTACTCCTCTTGCTTCTTCCACTCCCGATTCACTTCTCTGTCACTTTCCCACTTTCCCCTACCAACCCCCCATGTGGGCGGCCCTATACCCTTCAGGCCCCCCAATGGTGTGTCTGGTGGCTACGGTGCAAAGTGTTCCTAGAGTTTTGACTGGCCAAGCTGTTAGCAACACTAAAGGACCAGGACCCGTAACCAAGGAGGGAGGATACTGTGCAGAAGGGCAGATTGCACAATACCCTGTGACAACCTGATAGGCCGGGGTGTCGCAGATGTGCTTGTAAATGTGTTGTGTATATACATTTATATGTGTTGTGTATATACATGTGTATGTATGCACCGTGTGTCTGTATATATATATATGTGTATATATATATATTATATATACCGTACGGACCAAAAGTTTGGACACACCTTCTAATTCAAAGAGTTTTCTTTATTTTCATGACTCTGAAAAATGTAGATTCACATTGAAGGCATCAAAACTATGAATTACCACATGTGGAATGAAATACTTAACAGAAAAGTGTGAAACGACTGAAAATCTGTCTTATATTCTAGGTTCTTCACAGTCGCCACCCTTTGCTTTGATTACTGCTTTGCACACTGTTGGCATTCTCTTGATGAGCTTCAAGAGGTAGTCACCGGAAATGGTCTTCCAACAGTCTTGAAGGAGTTCCCAGAGATGCTTAGCACTTGTTGGCCCTTTTGCCTTCACTCTGCGGTCCAGCTCACCCCAAACCATCTCGATTGGGTTCAGGTCTGGTGACTGTGGAGGCCAGGTCATCTGGCGTAGCACCCCATCACTCTCCTTCTTAGTCAAATAGCCCTTACACAGCCTGGAGGTGTGTTTGGGGTCATTGTCCTGTTGAAAAATAAATGATGGTCCAACTAAACGCAAACCGGATGGAATAGCACGCCGCTGCAAGATGCTGTGGTAGCCATGCTGGTTCTGTATGCCTTCAATTTTGAATAAATCCCCAACAGTGTCACCAGCAAAGCCCCCCACACCATCACACCTCCTCCTCCATGCTTCACGGTGGGAACCAGCCATGTAGAGTCCATCCGTTCACCTTTTCTACAAAGACACGGTGGTTGGATCCAAAGATCTCAAATTTGGACTCATCAGACCAAAGCACAGATTTCCACTGGTCTAATGTCCATTCCTTGTGTTCTCTTCTGCTTGTTGCCTGTCCTTAGCAGTGGTTTCATAACAGCTATTTTACCATGAAGGCTGCTGCACAAAGTCTCCTCTTAACAGTTGTTCTAGAGATGTGTCTGCTGCTAGAACTCTGTGTGGCATTGACCTGGTCTCTAATCTGAGCTGCTGTTAACCTGCGATTTCTGAGGCTGGTGACTCGGATAAACTTATCCTCTGCAGCAGAGGTGACTCTTGGTCTTCCTTTCCTGGGGCGGCCTTCATGTGAGCCAGTTTCTTTGTAGGGTTTGATGCTTTTTGCCACTGCACTTGGGGACACTTTCAAAGTTTTCCCAACTTTTCGGACTGACTGACCTTCATTTCTTACAGTAATGATGGCCACTCGTTTTTCTTTACTTAGCTGCTTTTTTCTTGCCATAATACAAATTCTAACAGTCTATTCAGTAGGACTATCAGCTGTATCCACCAGACTTCTGCACAACACAACTGATGGTCCCAACGCCATTTATAAGGCAAGAAATGCCACTTATTAAACCTGACAGGGCGCACCTGTGAAGTGAAAACTATTTCCGGTGATGACTTCTTGAAGCTGCTCAAGAGAATGCCAAGAGTGCGCAAAGCAGTAATCACAGCAAAAGGTGGCGACTCTGAAGAACCTAGAATATAAGACATATTTTCAGTTGTGTCACACTTTTCTGTTAAGTATTTCATTCCACATGTTTTAATTCATAGTTTTGATGCCTTCAATGTGAATCTACAATTTTCAGAGTCATGAAAATAAAGAAAACTCTTTGAATGAGAAGGTGTGTCCAAACTTTTGGCCTGTATTGTATGCGTGTATGCATCTGCTGTGTGTATCTGCTGTGTGTATCTGCTGTGTGTATATACATGCATATGTATGTGTTGTATGTATATACGTGTATGTATGTGCTGTGTGCATGTACAGTACATTTGTGCAAGAGGCACATGACACTTGTCAGATTATTAATTAATTAAGTGGTGTGCACCTTTTAATGAATTAAGTGTATCTTTCTCTTGCAGCTCTAAATCAGGACCATTATTTTCGGCAGCACATCGCCCGGTGTACACAGGAGCTGTGCTGCCGATGACATGATCTGTATGGATCTGTATGGAGACAGAGTGATAGGGATCGCTGTAGCCCATCATTCTTTCTCAGACTGTGTAAAGAGGCCAATACACAAGCGCTGGAGGACTAGAACATAGTCATTAATGATCTGACATCAGTGTGTGTGTGTGTGTGTGTGTGTGTAGGTGTGTGAGTGTGTGTGTGTGTGTGTAGGTGTGTGAGTGTGTGTGTGTGTGTGTAGGTGTGTGAGTGTGTGTGTGTGTGTGTGTGTGTGTGTGTAGGTGTGTGAGTGTGTGTGTGTGAGTGTGTGTAGGTGTGTGTATGTGTGTGTGTGTGTAGGTGTGTGAGTGTGTGTGTGTGTGTGTGTAGGTGTGTGAGTGTGTGTGTGTGTGTGTGTGTGTGTGTAGGTGTGTGAGTGTGTGTGTGTGAGTGTGTGTGTGTGTAGGTGTGTGAGTGTGTGTGTGTGTGTGTGTGTGTAGGTGTGTGAGTGAGTGTGTGTGTGTGTGTGTGTCTGTGTGTGTGTGTGAGATCTGGTGTGTGTGTGTAGGTGTGTGAGTGTGTGTGTGTGAGTGTGTGTGTGTGTAGGTGTGTGAGTGTGTGTGTGTGTGTGTGTGTGTGTGTGTAGGTGTGTGAGTGTGTGTGTGTGTGTGTGTAGGTGTGTGAGTGTGTGTGTGTAGGTGTGTGAGTGTGTGTGTGTGTGTAGGTGTGTGAGTGTGTGTGTGTGTGTGTGTAGGTGTGTGAGTGTGTGTGTGTGTGTGTGTGTGTGTGTGTAGGTGTGTGAGTGTGTGTGTGTGAGTGTGTGTGTGTGTAGGTGTGTGAGTGTGTGTGTGTGTGTGTGTGTGTAGGTGTGTGAGTGAGTGTGTGTGTAGGTGTGTGTGTCTGTGTGTGTGTGTGAGATCTGGTGTGTGTGTGTAGGTGTGTGTGTGTGTGTGTAGGTGTGTGTGTGTGTGTGTGTGTGTGTGTGTGTGTATAGGTGTGTGTGTGTGTGTGTATGATGGAGCGATATGTCAGCAGTTCAGGTCACACTTTTCACTTTTGCCCTTGGCTCCATTTGTCTCTCAGCACCCCTGGGCCAGGGGGTCTCCCCTTTGTCTATCCCTGGGCCAGGGGGTATCCCCTTTGTCTATCCCTGGGCCAGGGGGTCTCCCCTTTGTCTTTCCCTGGGCCGGGGAGTCTCCCCTTTGTCTATCCCTGGGCCGGGGGGTCTCCCCTTTGTCTATCCCTGGGCCGGGGGGTCTCCCCTTTGTCTATCCCTGGGCCGGGGGGGTCTCCCCTTTGTCTCTCAGCACCCCTGGGCCAGGGGGGGTCTCCCCTTTGTCTCTCAGCACCCCTGGGCCGGGGGTCTCCCCTTTGTCTATCCCTGGGCCAGGGGTCTTCCCTTTTGTCTATCCTTGGGCCGGGGGGGTCTCCCCTTTGTCTCTCAGCACCCCTGGGCCGGGGGTCTCCCCTTTGTCTATCCCTGGGCTGGGGGGGTCTCCCCTTTGTCTATCCCTGGGCCGGGGGGTCTCCCCTTTGTCTATATCTGGGCCGGAGGGTATCCTTTTTGTCTCTCAGTACCACTGGGCCGGGGGGTCTCCCCTTTGTCTCTCAGCACCCCTGGGCCGGGGGGGATCTCCCCTTTGTCTATATCTGGGCCGGAGGGTATCCTTTTTGTCTCTCAGTACCACTGGGCCGGGGGGTCTCCCCTTTGTCTCTCAGCACCCCTGGGCTGGGGGGGTCTCCCCTTTGTCTATCCCTGGGCCAGGGGTGTTCCCTTTTGTCTATCCCTGGGCCGGGGGGCATCTCCCCTTTGTCTATCTCTGGGCCGGAGGGTATCCTTTTTGTCTCTCAGTACCACTGGGCCGGGGGGGATCTCCCCTTTGTCTCTCAGCACCCCTGGGCTGGGGGGGTCTCCCCTTTGTCTATCCCTGGGCCGGGGGGTCTCCCCTTTGTCTCTCAGCACCCCTGGGCTGGGGGGGGTCTCCCCTTTGTCTATCCCTGGGTCGGGGGGGTTTCCCCTTTGTCTCTCCCTGGGCTGGGGGGGTCCCCCCTTTGTCTATCCCTGGGTTGGGGGGGTTTCCCCTTTGTCTATCCCTGGGTCGGGGGGTCTCCCCTTTGTCTATCCCTGGGCTGGGGGGTCTCCCCTTTGTCTCTCCCTGGGCTGGGGGGTCTCCCCTTTGTCTGTCTCTGGGCCGGGGGGTCTCCCCTTTGTCTATCCCTGGGCTGGGGGGGTCTCCCCTTTGTCTATCCCTGAGCTGGGGGGTCTCCCCTTTGTCTATCCCTGGGCTGGGGGGTCTCCCCTTTGTCTATCCCTGGGCTGGGGGGTCTCCCCTTTGTCTCTCCCTGGGTCGGGGGGTCTCCCCTTTGTCTACCCCTGGGTTGGGGGGTCTCTCCTTTGTCTACCCCTGGGCTGGGGGGTCTCCCCTTTGTCTCTCCCTGGGCTGAGGGGTCTCCCCTTTGTCTCTCCCTGGGCTGAGGGGTCTCCCCTTTGTCTTTCCCTGGGTCAGGGGGTCTCCCCTTTGTCTCTCCCTGGGCTGAGGGGTCTCCCCTTTGTCTCTCCCTGGGCTGAGGGGTCTCCCCTTTGTCTTTCCCTGGGTTGGGGGGTCTCTCCTTTGTCTACCCCTGGGTCGGGGGTCTTCGCCTCCTCGCGGTCTCTGCACTGGATGCTGCCGGTGAAGGTCAGGAGATTTCTCTCACATTTGTCATTTACATGTTATGTAATGAAGTTGCTGGATTCTGCCTTAACCCCTTGTGCCCCTGCAGCTGACACTTGTCTTCATGCCCCGCAGATAACGAGCGCGGTTGAACAGCGACACAATTCATTAGCGCGTCTGCAGCCGCCGCCATCCGAGAATCGCTACATTGTAACTTCTGACAACTTCTTGGCAAAGAGGAAGAAATGTAACAATTCCCGGAGCGCGGGGCTTTGTGCTAAGTGTCTGGCGTGCAGCGGCGGCGTGTCATCTGATGGGCGCCGGCTTTCTTCTCAGATTTAACCCTCTGAGCTCGGGTCTTGTAATCATCCAGTGCTGGAGTGCGATTACAGACCCTGCGTTACCCCCTGAAGACACTTCTGAAGGAGAAACGTCCTGTGATTGATCCTTACAAGTATTTCTAGAATTCAGCATCCACTGTAAAGAGGCACAATGCCTTGATAAAGTATTCACACCAGCGCTGGCCCCCCGAGCAATCAACGGGGTATCACCTAAATATATTCCAAGCTGCAGTAGAAACGTCCAAAATCAGCCTCCACCGTCCACAGGATGCTCCACCTACAGAGGAAGCCATTACATCAAGAAGTATAGGCGCCCTCACAGGCCGTCAGTCTTGTAGGAATCCTGCCGAGACCCCGGGGTGTCCTCCTGCAGAACAGATGTGTCTGGGGGCTGGAGGTCTCGCCTCTTATCCAAGGTCTCTCAATCTTTTATCCTAGAGGGGGGAGGCTCCTGCTGCAGATGCTTTTCCTTTAACTGACAGTAGTGGGGATCATTGTCTTCCTTCAACCTGCCATAAGGAGGATATCATCATTTAAAGGGATCGTTCAGCCTTTTAAAGTTGACTAATCCTTAAGATTTACCGCTAATAACAGATTAGTGGTGGAGGTCCGAGGCCAATAGTGTTTTTTTTCTTTTCAGGTTTTTTAAGGTAGGTGTCATAGGTGTCCTGTTTCCGTCATTTCCACTAGTGGTTACTTAGAAGGTATTAATGAATGTCCAAGGATGGCTGCAAATCCTCCAGAAATACAGTAAAATCTAAGGGAAAGGTAACAGACACTGTAGGGTTGCACAGCCCAGTGCACGGGCAGATCCTCCTGAATCACTGAAAGCAAAAGGGTAACGATCGTGGTCACAGAGGGTGCGACTAGGCCCATGCTGGAGGGGGAGCCCACTAACCCCGCACGTCATGGGAGAGGGGAAAGGTGAGAAGACTGGTTTTTATATGTGTAATTAGAGAACAGTGGCTGAATGGGGACTATATATGCCAGGATGAGTCCAGGATGGGGGACATATATACCCGGATGGGTTAAGGATGGGGGACATATATACAAGGAATGGTCGACATATATACTGAGATGGGTTCAGGATGAAGGATATGTACCCGGATAGGTCCAGGATGGGAGACATATATACCAGGATGGGTCCAGAATGGGGGACATATATACCAGGATGGGTCCAGGATGAAGGACATATATACCAGGATGGGTCCAGAATGGGGGACATATATACCAGGATGGGTTAAGGATGGGGGACATATATACAAGGAATGGTCGACATATATACTGAGATGGGTTCAGGATGAAGGATATGTACCCGGATAGGTCCAGGATGGGAGACATATATACCAGGATGGGTCCAGAATGGGGGACATATATACCAGGATGGGTCCAGGATGAAGGACATATATACCAGGATGGGTCCAGAATGGGGGACATATATACCAGGATGGGTCCAGGATGGGTTCAGGATAGGGAACATATATCCTGGGAAGGGGGACATATATACCTGGTATTAGGGGTATATTTACTAGAATGGGGGGCTTATTAACCAGGATGGGGACATATATACCAGGATCAGGGACATATACACCAGGATGGAGACATATTTATCAGGATGAAGCACATGTATAATAAGAAATAGGGAATATTTACCAGGATGGAGACATTACCAAAATGGGATATATTTATCAGGATGGGGACATATATACCAGGATGGGGACATATACAATCCCTGGCAAAAATTCTGGCCTCCCCTGACTCTGAGGATGTACATTCAGTTGTTTACTTTTGTTTAAAAACAGCAGATCACAGACGGCACAAAACTAAAGTAATTTCAAATGTCAACTTTAAGAAACACTAAAAAAAAGTCATGAAAACATAATGTGCTAGCTAGTTATGGTTACTTTTAAGACCAAACAGGGGAAAAAATTATGGAATCACCCTGTAAATTTTCATTCCCAAAACTAACACCTGCATCAAATAAGATCTGATCGTTATTCTGCATCTATAAAGGAGTGATCACACCTTGGAGAGCTGTGGCACCAAGTGGACTGACATGAATCATGGCTCCAACACAGAGATGTCAATTGAAACAAAGGAGATGATTATCAAACTCTTAAAAGAGGCCAAATACTCACACAATGTTGCAAAAGATGTTGGTTGTTCACAGTCAGCTGTGTCTAAAATCTGGACCAAACACAAACAACATGGGAAGGTTGTTAAAGGCAAATATACTGGTAGACCAAGGAAGACATCAAAGCGTCAAGACAGGAAACTTAAAGCGCACCAATCACCAAGATTTTCGTATATAACCTAAAGCCAGTGCTATAGTGGCACTATCTGGCTGATTCTATACATACCTGTAGTGGTCAGCTCAGATATTTAGGTTTTCAAATCCAAGAAAGTGAAGTTTGTAAAATGAGCAGCTGCTTGAGTGACAGTTGCACTGGAGCAGATAATATATTCATAGTTATCCCCTCCCCCTGTTAGAATTAGCATAAGCATTATACAAACGACTCACTTTGTCTAGCAGGACCTGTGGTGAGGTCATACCCATGTGTCCAGAAGGAGCCTCAGCCACCAAAGCTGGATACCAGGGGTTGTATATCAGGATGTGGCACATATATACCAAGATGGGGGATGTATATACCAGAATGGGGACATATATACCTAGAAGAGTTTCAGAATGAGAGACATACAGTATATATCAGGCTGGGGGAAACATTTATCTGGACATATTCCCAAGATTGGGGACATATTTACCAGGATGGGGACATATATACCAGGATGAGGGACATATTTGCCAGGATGTGGGATGGAGACATATATACTAGGATGGGGGCATACTGTATATAAAATGATGTGTCTGCTTCACTCTTACAGCTCCTCTGTCTCCTTCAGATTTCTGGGGTACGGGAGGGAATCTCCCTGTACCCGGCCACTCCTCCTGAGGTACGGTCTTTTTTTAAACCGCACCTGACTTCTCCTTTTTGTCTCGCCCGCTGCATCCTGTACTGTAGCTACGGGTGGGGTTTTCTCTCAGGGTTCATTCCGCTGGGTTGACCGACAGTCACTGTTTCTCTAGGGGGTGGGTCGCTGTATTGTGCCATTGCGCCGTTGCTCCACCCATGCCGGGCTCATCGCCTTTCTCTGACGACCGCCGCCATCTTACTTCCTCTCAGCCACGCACGGTCAGGGGTACTTTCTCTTCTCACTACCGTGCGGGCAGGGCCAAGGCACGAGAGTCCATCCTGCCGACCACATCAAAGTGTGGTGGGAGGCATGAGGCAGGCAGTGGCAGTAGTCCTGTGTGCAGGGGGAACAACAGGTCACAGCACATTCTGTCATTAACCCCTCGCCTCCCCGTTGCCGCACCGCACACAGGAGGACTCCGTTTCAGTTTCAGGTGACACCACATTCACATTCGAAGGAAATAAAGTCCAGTCAAAGTTTCTTCTCTCAAATCAAACCAACTTTATTTTCCTTTATCTTCATATCATCTCGGTCCGCGCTTTGCCGACACCGGTATTCTTCCCATAGGGGTTCCTCACATCTTTTCCTCTCATACATAATTTAGCAGCAGTCTGATTCTCTGGCACCTGGGTACTTATTGTCACCTCTAGTTTTCCCCTTCCGTCACTACACTTCACACTGACACGGACCGGGTCATGAAGTCTGTTGAGCCACTTCACCACACCCACACGGAACGCTAAGGCCGGTTTCACACATCCGGCTTTTTGCCGTTTTGCCGGATCCGGCGCTCTCCCGTACAGAAACCGGCCTTACACGTAAGAAGGACCACAGGGCTCTCCCAACCATGCCCAGGCCCTCTAGCCACACCCTTCTATCTGAGGGTGCACTGACCTTTCAGTGAGTGAGGAGTCTCTTTGAGTATTCGCAGCCAGATGAAATGAACGCCAGACCCCTGACCGTTGGACTAAACCCACATGTCACGGCCGCAGGAGCGACCCATAGGATCAGAATCTTCATGGTGGGTTTATTAATCATGCATCTTCCCAGGGACTCTCCTGCTGTCTACTTCCTATATCACCCTTTTATACATGCTGCTCTCCTCCTCTTCCTTAACTCTTTCCCTGCTCACCCAGGTGCCAGGACAGCCATGCTACAACACTGCCACCTGATGGCTTTTTATACAATTCTCATGCACATTATACATTACACTTACATTTTACACATTATACATAGACCGCCAGGGTGTCGGTTACATCTGCAGGGGTGGGAATAACCCTGACTACCCTACAGTGGGGCCAATATCTCATCCATCATCTCAGGTCAAAGACTTTTCAGAGCTTATTTAAAAGCCGAGGCAGGGAATGCAGCAGCCGTTGTGGGATGAATCTGGATAGTGAGACAATGCCACAGATCACCACTCAGCCATAGAAATGGAGGAAGTAGAAAGCCTCTGACTGTCCTGTGCAGACTGCAGTGAGAAGTGGTTTACCCCTCGCCAGGTGTGTGGGGGCGAGTAGTGGCTACCATCGATTACCCCTCGCCAGGTGTGTGGGGGCGAGTAGTGGCTACCATTGATCACCCCTCGCCAGGTGTGTGGGGGCAGGGAGTGGCTACCATCGATTGCACCTCGCCAGGTGTGTGGGGGCGGGGAGTGGCTACCATCGATTACCCCTCGCCAGGTGTGTGGGGGCGGGGAGTGGCTACCATCGATTACCCCTCGCCAGGTGTGTGGGGGCGGGGAGTGGCTACCATCGATTACCCCTCGTCAGGTGTGTGGGGGCAAGTAGTGGCTACCATTGATCACCCCTCGCCAGGTGTGTGGGGGCGGGGAGTGGCTACCATCGATTACCCCTCGCCAGGTGTGTGGGGGCGGGGAGTGGCTACCATCGATTACCCCTCGCCAGGTGTGTGGGGGCGGGGAGTGGCTACCATCGATTACCCCTCGCCAGGTGTGTGGGGGCGGGGAGTGGCTACCATCGATTACCCCTCGCCAGGTGTGTGGGGGCGGGGAGTGGCTACCATCGATTACCCCTCGCCAGGTGTGTGGGGGCGGGGAGTGGCTACCATCGATTACCCCTCGTGAGGTGTGTGGGGGCGAGTAGTGGCTACCATTGATCACCCCTCGCCAGGTGTGTGGGGGCGGGGAGTGGCTACCATCGATTACCCCTCGCCAGGTGTGTGGGGGCGAGTAGTGGCTACCATTGATCACCCCTCGCCAGGTGTGTGGGGGCGGGGAGTGGCTACCATCGATTACCCCTCGCCAGGTGTGTGGGGGCGGGGAGTGGCTACCATCGATCACCCCTCGCCAGGTGTGTGGGGGCGAGTAGTGGCTACCATTGATCACCCCTCGCCAGGTGTGTGGGGGCGGGGAGTGGCTACCATCGATTACCCCTCGCCAGGTGTGTGGGGGCGAGTAGTGGCTACCATTGATCACCCCTCGCCAGGTGTGTGGGGGCGGGGAGTGGCTACCATCGATTACCCCTCGCCAGGTGTGTGGGGGCGGGGAGTGGCTACCATCGATCACCCCTCGCCAGGTGTGTGGGGGCGAGTAGTGGCTACCATTGATCACCCCTCGCTAGGTGTGTGGGGGCGGGGAGTGGCTACCATCGATCACCCCTCGCCAGGTGTGTGGGGGCGGGGAGTGGCTACCGTTGATCACCCCTCGCCAGGTGTGTGGGGGCGGGGAGTGGCTACCATCGATCACCCCTCGCTAGGTGTGTGGGGGCGGGGAGTGGCTACCATCGATCACCCCTCGCTAGGTGTGTGGGGGGCGAGTAGTGGCTACCATTGATCACCCCTCGCCAGGTGTGTGTGGGCGGGGAGTTTCTACCATCGATTACCCCTCGCCAGGTGTGTGGGGGCGGGGAGTGGCTACCATCGATCACCCCTCGCTAGGTGTGTGGGGGCGGGGAGTGGCTACCATCGATCACCCCTCGCCAGGTGTGTGGGGGCGGGGAGTGGCTACCGTTGATCACCCCTCGCCAGGTGTGTGGGGGCGGGGAGTGGCTACCATCGATCACCCCTCGCTAGGTGTGTGGGGGCGGGGAGTGGCTACCATCGATCACCCCTCGCTAGGTGTGTGGGGGCGGGGAGTGGCTACCATCGATCACCCCTCGCCAGGTGTGTGGGGGCGGGGAGTGGCTACCATCGATCACCCCTCGCCAGGTGTGTGGGGGGCATTCAGCCATTACTGAAGCTGTGCTTGACTTACAGAGCTTGTGAGGTCCTGGATATCGTCCTCGGAGACCTCAGGGGTCACACGCATCTTTTTAGGACAATTGAGGCGAATTTTCTCTCAGTGAATTGGATCTTTTGGATACATTTGCGTACGCTAACAAGTCCAAATGTGACAAGGTTCATTATTGTCTATGCCTCTGTCGCGGACGGGTGCCGCTCCACGGCAGAGGGGCTGCTCGGGGCGCTCGGACTCCGGGATCGTGTCTGGGGCTCGAGTGGTGACCGGACCCGGGGCTCGTGCAACCGCCCGTCCTCGCAACAGTGAAAGGGGTATTTACAGGGGAGATAGTTTTTGTCTGTGATGCCACGCGTGGGTTGCGGTGAGGGATGGTGACACCGCCGCTGCCTGTTGATGGGGCACCCGGGGCTGATGGAGCAGGGGGGCAGCAAGATGGGATCCCCTCCACAGGTAGGGGTGGTGTAGTCCTGGGGCCCGAGTGCAAGTAGGGAGCAGTGCTGGGGCGCCGGCAGCAGGTTGGACCGGGTGACACCGGTGTACTCACGATTAGGAATAATCCACACAGAGTCTGTACTGTAAACCAAGGCCGGATGCCGGTTGCCGTTGGAGAGGTGTGCTGGTCCCGCACACAGGTTAACAAGGTAGGGACCCTTCCTCCTGCACTCGTGTCTTGCTGTGTGTTGATTTAATCCGCTCCCCTGTGGTTCTGTGTACAGTAGGAGCCGTGCCTGGAAAATCTGACCCTTGGGATTTTAGTGGGTTCTGGTGGACACCCTATTCCCCGCGTTTGGCTGCCGTTTTGCTCTCCGAGCCCCTCTCTGGAAACAAGGCCTGGAGCCTTGTCCCGCTGGTCAATTAACAATGGGCTTGAAGCTTGCCTCATGCTAGGGTCCAGGTACCCCGCCTGTGCACGGCCTCTGGACTGGTTTCCCTCTGTCGGTACCGGCGGGCTACAACCCTGCCCCGGTCCACTTCAGGTCTTCCGCGACTGGATCTTCGTTGCCTGTGGCCCGACCCTGCTGTCTGCCACCTACTCGGTTCTCCCGTGGTCCAAGGGCTCCGACCCCTGGCCACGCAGCTGCACTCCAAGCTGCACACTCTCCAACTCCACTCTGCTCTCTCAACTCACTTGTCACCCCAAGACCCCTAGGTGGGTGCTCCCATCCGCCTGGTCCCGCCCACTGGTGTGTTCTGTGTGTTATTGGGGGGTGACTAGGTTTTGTAGCTGGTGTTCCTATGTGTGGGATGTGATGTTAGATCCCAAGGAGGAGGCGATTCCTGCACCCTTGGTGGGGGGTACAGTCATCTGTGACTACCTGGTTTTTCCAGGGCGTCACACCTCCATCAGTCAGGAGCGGGGGAGTTGGTTCCCTGGATGCAGTCCCTGTATTCAGAAGGGTCTTGCACTGATTTCAGCTCTGGAGCACAAGGACACTGCGGGCAGTGACGATCCCGCGCTGTGTCCTCGGAGCGCAGCGTCCTGGAGCCTGATCCATGACTTTCCACAAGTGCTGAGCGCGTGGACTTCATGTGACGGGGGAAATAGATGTGGAGGCCGTAAACATGACACAGGAGGGTTATTAATTAGGACTAATATTGCTGATCGGGGGCGATCTATAAGACAGCGCGGAGTTAATCGCACGGGGCGAGATATATGGCCGCCTGGTCTGGAAGTGACCTTAGCCGGGACTGGCGGAGTAAATCGAGCTCTGCAATCTCTATATATCTTCATCCTCTCGATGCGGTGAGTGCATTAGATCCACGAGGACTGGGATTAGCCGTAATTACAGCAGGAATCAGGTAAATAAGATATCCAGGACGGCGGCCGCCGAGATCTGTCTCCATTATGGGCAGCGCGGGCCGAGGACTGTCTGTGCCGGATTTCTATGCAGGACATAATGGAGCCATTAGTCCATGTTTATTGTGATGCATATACCGATATGTGGGAGACAATCAGCAGGCAGGACCTGACAGCCACACGTGTGGCCGGATATGGCGGGACAATTCACCCGGATCCAGACCCCCGGGATGTCTGGGGGGCAGAAAAATCACTGAAATGGATGGAAGCAGCGTGGTAAAGATGCTGGGACATATCTCTGACTCCGGTCACTGCCGGGAACAATGTCAGAGTGTTACACCACTTCTACTGGCTGACAATCTATTATGTAAAGCTGAGTGTATGTATGTATTTATGTATGTGTATATGTCCGCTAAAGGAATCCACACCGTCGCAAGTACAAACACGATATTTTGCACAGACACCCCAGTTGACTCAGGGAGCGCCATAGATTATGTTTTGAGAGGAAATTTTAGCCCTGCACTTTACAGTTATTCACCAAAAACCTGCCTCCATTAAAGTCAATTGAGCTGGGAGCCACAGTGCAGCCAGAACTTCAGAAGAATGCGCAGCCACGCCCTTATATGGAATGTTGGTGTGTCACAATGCAGTCAGGGAAAGAGACAGACACAGGGAAAGAGACAGGGAAAGAGACAGACAAATAGATAGGGAAAGAGACAGACAGACAGGGAAAAAGACAGACAGGGAAAGAGACAGACAGAGAGGGAAAGAGATATAGAGACAGACAGGGAAAGAGATAGAGAGACAGATAGACATGGAAAGAGACAGACAGACAGGGAACGAGATAGAGAGACAGACAAACAGGGAAAGACATAGAGAGACAGATAGGGAAAGAGATATAGAGACAGAGAGTGAATGAGAAAGAGAGACAGGTAGGGAAAGAGATAAAGAGACAGACAGGGAAAGAGACAGAGAGACTGACAGAGACAGACAGGGAAAGAGACAGACAGACAAGGAAAGAGATAGACACACAGGGAAAGAGACAGACAGGGAAAGAGATAGGGAAAGAGATAGGGAAAGATACAGGGAAAGAGACAGGGAAAGAGACAAAAACAGGGAAAGAGACAGACAGACAGGGAAAGAGATAGAGAGACAAAGAGATAGAGAGACAAAGAGATAGAGAGACAGACAGGGAAAGAGACAGATAGAGACAGACAGGGAAAGAGACAGACAGACATACAGGGAAAGAGATAGAGAGACAGACAGGGAAAGCTATAGAGAGACTGGCAGAAACAGACAGGGAAAGAGACAGACAAGGAAAGAGACACACAGACAAGGCAAGAGACAGACAGAGAGAGACAGACAGAGAACTGGGAGAGAAACAGAGCGACAGTTACTATCCCGGGCAATGCCGGGTGCTACAGCTAGTAAAACATTTAAAAACGATGAGAACATGGATTTTACAGGAAACAATCTTTCCTATACAATGACATGTATAAAAGGCAAATTTAACTACAGAGAAAAAAACACCTTCCCCACTCCTTAGGTGATGTTCACAGTATTGTTGCTGCATTTTTGCACTTTCTCATTGCTTTCAATGGTGCAAAATTGCTGCCAAAATGCTGAAATCTTTTGTCATGCTCCTTCTTTCAAAAATGCAGCAGTTTTCTAATTCAACAAGAAGACGGAGTCTTTAGATTTGCCAAATAAGAGAAATACCCAGACAAGCCATAGTTATAAATGTACAAAACATTTTATTTATTATTATAATGCTGCAGGGATATCAAAGATAAATACAATACATAACATAGGACCAAGGGAAGTTAGTGCTAGAGGGGAAAACCCCACGTGTCCTGGACATTATTCAAGGAGAACAAGTCTCCACTGAATTAGGGCAGTCTTCTCAGGGTTCAGATAACCCACAGGTAGGAAAAAACTCAAATATATTAGTATTGTCAAAAAGGCCAAAGTGATAGAGAGTATAGCCCAGAAGGGCAAGGTACCTACCAGGAAGATGAATCGCCGGGGACCAGGATAACACGTGGGGACCAGCGTCCCAACACGTGTTTCGCTCTGTGTGCTTCGTCGGGGGACAGATAAGAAATAATGAAGTGTATGGGTCTTATAAAGGGGGTCCAACCTCATTGAAAACGCCCCCTAATCATTGCGTCCAGGTGGATAGCGCGACGGACTACGCCGCGGTGGGACCTCAGCAGCAGAAGCCGGGTGGAAGAAAACTTCCTATGACGTCACAACACTTCCGGCATCCGCTGCTAAGGACGCCACCGCAATCGCTCCAAGGAGGAAGAAACCTCCCACTCGCGCGTCACAGAACCAGCCCGCCCAGGTGAGGGAAAGGAATCATGTCCATTAGTGACCTGGGCAGTAATGCCCTACACTTATAAAAGGAACGAGAGGTAATGAATCGGAGTCGTATCGCAAGTACCCATGGACAAAAAGTAAAGATATTTGAAGGCAAGACCTGAGGGAATAAGATATAGGGAAAAGGAAGGGAAAGAATAAAGCAACAAAATCTAAAGTCATACATTCATAATAGCGATATGCATGTAATGCAGAACGTGCACACATGTACATAGATGTATGTCCATCAGTTAGAACGTATCATAAATTGGTCCAGCATCACAGGCTCCATATCCAGAGTTGCTTGTAAGGAGAGAAGTAGCCACCTTCCATATTGTATGTCCTGATAGAGGTCAAAGAGATGAGGGCCGAACCGTGATAGGGGTAGGACCCAAAAAATAAACTAAAAAGAACAAAAACAACCACTGTTAAAATTAAGAACCAGCCAAACTGTATAAAAACACGAACAATCTACTGAAATGAAAAAAACAGAATTAATAAACCTACTGCCAGATGGGCAGTGGCACTTCATGTTAAGACATGAGAATAACTCTTCATAGCCCGAAAAACTGGCACTCTTGAAGAAGAAGCTATCGCCACCCTCGAAGCACTGGAGGCGGAGTCCACTTACCACTCACCAGGTAATTTACCACAACATACTATGCCCAAATCTACCACATTCCCACCTCTGTCATTATGTCCCCCTATTCAAATCTTTGGGGAGCTGGTGACGAGAGACATACGGCGTCTTTCATTAAAGGGCGGTGATAATAACCTAACAAGACAACAACAATCTGCACTCAGAGAATTACAGTCCCTAGAGGATGTGGTTGTTAAACCCGCCGATAAAGGCGGGAATGTGGTGATATGGCCGGTGGAATTATACGAAAGGGAGGCATGGCGTCAACTTCGAGATCGTGATGCCTATGAACCTCTCCACCATAGCCCCGTACGAGGGTATGCCAATGACTTGGAGTTGATTCTATTACGGGCCTTTGAGGAGGGAATTATTCCCAAGAAGATCTATGAGGGCCTCTTAGTCAGGTCACCAGTGGTTCCAACGTTTTACCTCCTCCCCAAGATCCATAAAAACCCGAAGGTGCCTCCTGGACGTCCTATTGTCTCTGGCATGGGAGGGCTGTGTGACGTCATTTGCAAATTTATTGAACACTACTTGCACCCACTTGTGGAGACGTTGCCCTCTCATGTCAGAGATACCTCGGACGTCCTTAGGAGATTAGAGGGTTTGATTTTGGAGGAGGAGGTACTATTGGTGACCATGGATGTTGAGGCCTTCTACTCTATTATTGGTCTAATATAAAGTAGCCACCAATATGGAAGGTGGCTACTTCTCTCCTTACAAGCAACTCTGGATATGGAGCCTGTGATGCTGGACCAATTTATGATACGTTCTAACTGATGGACATACATCTATGTACATGTGTGCACGTTCTGCATTACATGCATATCGCTATTATGAATGTATGACTTTAGATTTTGTTGCTTTATTCTTTCCCTTCCTTTTCCCTATATCTTTTTCCCTCAGGTCTTGCCTTCAAATATCTTTACTTTTTGTCCATGGGTACTTGCGATACGACTCCGATTCATTACCTCTCGTTCCTTTTCTAAGTGTAGGGCATTACTGCCCAGTTCACTAATGGACGTGATTCCTTTCCCTCACCTGGGCGGGCTGGTTCTGTGACGCGCGAGTGGGAGGTTTCTTCCTCCTTGGAGCGATCGCGGTGGCGTCCTTAGCAGCGGATGCCGGAAGTGTTGTGACGTCACAGGAAGTTTTCTTCCACCCGGCTTCTGCTGCTGAGGTCCCACCGCGGCGTAGTCCGTCGCGCTATCCACCTGGACGCAATGATTAGGGGGCGTTTTCAATGAGGTTGGACCCCCTTTCTAAGACCCATACACTTCACTATTTCTTATCTGTCCCCCGACAAAGCACACGGAGCGAAACACGTGTTGGGACGCTGGTCCCCACGTGTTATCCTGGTCCCCGGCGATTCATCTTCCTGGTAGGTACCTTGCCCTTCTGGGCTATACTCTCTATCACTTTGGCCTTTTTGGCAATACTAATATATTTGAGTTTTTTTCCTACCTGTGGGTTATCTGAACCCTGAGAAGTCTGCCCTAATTCAGTGGAGACTTGTTCTCCTTGAATAATGTCCAGGACACGTGGGGTTTTCCCCTCTAGCACTAACTTCCCTTGGTCCTATGTTATGTATTGTATTTATCTTTGCTATCCCTGCAGCATTATAATAATAAATAAAATGTTTTGTACATTTATAACTATGGCTTGTCTGGGTATTTCTCTTATTTGGCAAATCTAAAGACTCCGTCTTTTTGTTTTCATTGTATTTTGAGTTGTTGCCAATTATTCCTTGTTTAAGTGACCCCTTTTTGCTTTATTCTAGTTTTCTAATTCAAGCAGGAAAAAAAAGGAATCGTGTACATGAAATGTCTGATTTTTTTCCATTTGTAAGGAGTGGGACTTCTAGACTAGTGAAGCCAATACACTAAAAGCCGCTTTACACGCTGCGATATCGGTACCAATATCGCTAGCATGCGTTCCCGCCCCCATCGGTTGTGCGACACGGACAAATCACTGCCCGTGTCGCACAACATCGCCCAGACCCGTCACACTACTTACCTGCCTAGCGACGTCGCTGTGACCGGCGAACCGCTTCCTTTCTAAGGGGGCGGTCCGTGCGGCGTCACAGCGACGTCACTGAGCGGCCGCCCAATAGAAGCGGAGGGGTAGAGATGAGCGGAACGTAACATCCCGCCCACCTCCTTCCTTCCGAATTGTGGCCGGGAGGCAGGTAAGGAGAGCTTCCTCATTCCTGCAGTGTCACACGGAGCGATGTGTGCTGCCGCAGCAACGAGGAACAACTTCTTTACTGCTGCAGTAACGATATTTGAGAATGGACCCCCATGTCACCGATGAGCGATTTTGCACGTTTTTGCGACGATGCAAAATCGCTCATAGGTGTCACACGCAACAACATCGCTAATGCCGCTAATTCCGGGACCCCAACGACATAGCATTAGTGATGTCGTAGCGTGTAAAGCCCCCTTAAGTGCATGTCCAATCAAAAATTGAAAGGAGGGATTGCAAAACACCCTGGAAGACACATAGAGGATGGCCTCAGAATTTTTTCCCCCCATTTGTAAGAAGTAGGACTCCTAGACTGATAAAACGAGCTGGCAAAAATTATAAGGAGCAACTCTGACACACCCTGGAACACGCGAACAGTAGGGCCTCAGAAAAAAAATGACATATAGAAGGAGTGAGATTTCTTTGACCAACAACAAAGAGTCCCAGAGGCCACTACTCAGGGTACAAGTGTTGCAACAAGGACCTTCAGACATGTGACTCTGGTTTTGCTCCAGATAAGGTGGGCGGCAGTTCCTCCTGTGCCAGCTCTGGGCATCAGGCAGCCCTGAAGCTGCAAATAGATTGAAGCAGGGGTGTCCAAACTCTGTTTTTATCTCATTGGAGAGTGGAAGTCTTTGCCAATGAAAATTCATGATCCATGTGGGGGAACTTCTCCAACCCATTCTGGAGGAAAGACCACCACAAGACCTCTGTCCGCTTATTCACACACAAGGTGCATTTGGGCCCTTCTCCCATTGTATGAATGCATCTTTATTTTTTCTTACACAGATTTGAGACAAATCAGAGTCTCGCAGGCCGCAGCCTCTGCTCCCTCCATGCTTAAGTTCATTCAGTTGTATTTTTAGTGCCACCAGGGGTATAATAACTAATAGGCGCGTGAACAAGACCTGAATTGGCCCAGACTTCTCAACCCCAGTGGATGACAGCAGCGTAATTTAAAGCTAAATCAAATGTTCCTTTTTATTTTGGTGTATTCACATGGTGGGTCTTGGCTACTTCATGAAGTAATTTCCCCCATCCTGTTCCCCTTCCTGGTATAAGGTCCCCTATGCTGGGCCCCTTCTTGTTATAACATCATCTAACCTGAGCCCCTTCCAGTAGTAATGTCCCCCATCCTCGGCCCCTTCTTGTCTTAATGTTCCCCAAGCTGCTTCTTTCCAGTAATAATGTCCTCCATGGGCCCATTCGAGTAATAATGTACCCAATCCTCGGCCCCTCCTTCTTTTAATGTCCCCCATCCTGAGCCCCTTCTTGATATAACATCCTCCATCCTGGGCCCCTTCTTATTATAACATCCTTCATCCTAGGCCCCTTCCAGTAATAATGTCCCCATCCTTGGCCCCTTCTTGTCTTAATGTCCCTCAACCTGGTCCCTTCCAGTAATAATGTCCCCGATCCTTGGTTCCTTCCAGTAATAATGTCCCAATCCTGGGACCCTTCTTGTCTTAATGTCCTCCAACCTGGCCCCTTCCAGTAATAATGTCTCTCATTCTGGGCTCCTTCCAGTAATAATGTCCCTCATCCTGGGCCCCTTCTTGTCTTAATGTCCCCCAAACTGGTCCCTTCTAGTAATAATGTCCTTCATCCTGGGCCCATTCCATTAATAATGTCCCAATCCTGGGACCCTTCTTGTCTTAATGTCCCCCAACCTGGCCCTTTCCAGTAATAATGTCTCCCATTCTGGGCTCTTTCCAGTAATAATGTCCCTCATCCTGGGCCCCTTCTTGTCTTAATGTCCCTTAACCTGGCCCCTTCCAGTAATAATGACCCCCATGCTGGGTGCCTTCTAGTAATAATGTCCCTCATCCTGGACCCCTTCTTGTCTTAATGTCCCCTAACCTGGTCCCTTCCAGTAATAATAACCCTCATGCTGGGTGCCTTCCAGTAACAATGTCCCCCATCCTTGGTCCCTTCTTGTCTTAATATCTCCCATATCCCCCATCCTGAGCCCCTTCTTGTTATAACATCCTCCATCCTGAGCCAGTTACAGTAATAATATCCCCCATCCTGAGCCCCTTCTTGTTATAACATCCTCCATTCTGGGACCCTTCCAGTAATAATGTCCCCCATGCTGAGCCCTTTCTTGTCTTAATGTCCCCCATCCTGGACTCCTTTCAGTAATAATATCCTCTGATCTTCTCCAACATATTTTTTTAAAAATGAAATAAATAATTGTTCCTAATTTCCTCTTTCACGATGTGCGGTGTCCTCTTCTATAGCCAGTGCAGAAACCATCAACTGATGTCAGTGAGTCTGCCACTGATGTAACAATGTCCTTCATCCTGGGCCCATCTTGTCTTAATGTCCCCCAACCTGGTCCCTTCCAGTAATAATGTCCTCCATCCTGGGCCCATTCCAGTAATAAAGTCCCCCATCTTTGGCCCCTTCTTCTCATAATATCCCTCATATCCCCCATCCTGAGCCCCTTCTTGTTATAACATCCTCCATCCTGGGCCCCTTACAGTAATAATGTCCCCTATCTTGGGCCCCATCTTGTCTCAATGTCCCCCAACCTTGTCCCTTCCAGTAATAATGTCCTCCATGGGCCCATGCCAGTAATAATGTCCCCCATTCTTGGCCCCTTCTTCTCTTAATATCCCCCATCCTGAGCCCCTTCTTGTTATAACATCCTCCATCCTGAGCCCCTTCCAGTAATAATGTCCCCCATGCTGAGCCCTTTCTTGTCTTAATGTCCCCCATCCTGGACTCCTTTCAGTAATAATATCCTCTGATCTTCTCCAACATATTTTTTTAAAAATGAAATAAATAATTGTTCCTAATTTCCTCTTTCACGATGTGCGGTGTCCTCTTCTATAGCCAGTGCAGAAACCATCAACTGATGTCAGTGAGTCTGCCACTGATGTAACAATGTCCTTCATCCTGGGCCCATCTTGTCTTAATGTCCCCCAACCTGGTCCCTTCCAGTAATAATGTCCTCCATCCTGGGCCCATTCCAGTAATAAAGTCCCCCATCTTTGGCCCCTTCTTCTCATAATATCCCTCATATCCCCCATCCTGAGCCCCTTCTTGTTATAACATCCTCCATCCTGGGCCCCTTACAGTAATAATGTCCCCTATCTTGGGCCCCATCTTGTCTCAATGTCCCCCAACCTGGTCCCTTCCAGTAATAATGTCCTCCGTGGGCCTATGCCAGTAATAATGTCCCCCATTCTTGGCCCCTTCTTCTCTTAATATCCCCCATCCTGAGCCCCTTCTTGTTATAACATCCTCCATCCTGGGCCCCTTCCAGTAATAATGTCCTCCATCCTGGGCCCATTCCAGTAATAAAGTCCCCCATCTTTGGCCCCTTCTTCTCATAATATCCCTCATATCCCCCATCCTGAGCCCCTTCTTGTTATAACATCCTCCATCCTGGGCCCCTTACAGTAATAATGTCCCCTATCTTGGGCCCCATCTTGTCTCAATGTCCCCCAACCTTGTCCCTTCCAGTAATAATGTCCTCCATGGGCCCATGCCAGTAATAATGTCCCCCATTCTTGGCCCCTTCTTCTCTTAATATCCCCCATCCTGAGCCCCTTCTTGTTATAACATCCTCCATCCTGAGCCCCTTACAGTAATAATGTCCCCCATGCTGAGCCCTTTCTTGTCTTAATGTCCCCCATCCTGAACTCTTTTCAGTAATAATATCCTCTGTTCTTCTCCAACATATTTTTTAAAAAATGAAATAAATAATTGTTCCTAATTTCCTCCTCTCTCATGACGTGCGGTGTCCTCTTCTATAGCCAGTGCATTAACCGTCAGCTGATGCCGGCGAGTCCACCACTGGCAGCACATGACATCACAGTCATACGTCAGCTGCTGGTCCATGATTGTCTGGCGGCATGTATTGCGGTGTAGGGAGCCAGCAGGTGTGCAGCACATTTCAGCTGTCTGTACGGATTAGTATCCAGGTGGATGAGGCGCTGGTGTCAGCGGCCCCCCCTCCCGCATGGGCAGGGGTGCGACCACAATCGTTAGCCCCTGGCGCAATATAACATGTCCTCCGACAACTGATGTTGTATATCGTGATCCTCTGTAGTGACAGGGACAAATCAAATTACATACAGATTTTATGGCGCTGACATATACCACAGCGCTGTACACATTCAGATCAGCTCACAGTCTATAATCTGCACTGATACATTGTAACAAACCTTCAGCAGTGAATACTACTAGGATGATACTTTAGCAGCAGAATGTGATGCTGAGCCTCTATTCACTGACAGTCAGCAGAGCTATGGACAATGGAGCAGAAGTGAGAAAGTCATTAGAAGTTGCAGAACTTTCCCCTGTGATGTCTCCGGCAGCCGCCGCCTTTCATCCGTGGACCGGCGGCAGAACTTCACAGAGGGTCGGTGTCTGCGCAGCACAATGGCGGGAGTACGGCTTCCTCCGCTTCCGGGAGCGCAGTCTATTATCCCGCCTGCCCCCCGGAGCTGCGCTCCGCACCGTGTGATTGGGGTCGCTCCATTCTCGCTGCTCATTAACAATTCCACAAGTTTGGAGATTGCAGAGCGACTGATCTCAGAGAGCAGCAGCTCCACAGGCAGGAGAGGCGGAAAGGTCCGGGCCGCCGCCGAAAGCCTTAAATGTTTCTACCGCCATCCGACCCCCCGAATGCGGCTAGTCCCACGCTGGCGGCATTAATTGGCTCTCGTTACCGCTGCGGAGCGTCTGGCACAATTACTGCTTTATACCGGCTTCTTCATCGCAAGCTACGGGATTCCTAGAGAAAATCTCAAAAACATGAAGACTTAAGAATGTGTCAGCGAAGAGTCCATCCTGGGGAGAAGCGCAAAACGACTGCACAAACCAAGCACCGGCATTACATACACCAACCTGGGGAGAAGCGCAAAACGACTGCACAAACCAAGCACCGACATTACATACACCAACCTGGGGAGAAGCGCAAAATGACTGCACAAACCAAGCACCGGCAGTACATGCACCTACCTGGGGAGAAGCGCACAATGACTGCACAAACCAAGCACCGGCAGTACATGCACCTACCTGGGGAGAAGCGCACAATGACTGCACAAACCAAGCACCGGCAATACATGCACCTACCTGGGGAGAAGCGCACAATGACTGCACAAACCAAGCACCGGCAGTACATGCACCTACCTGGGGAGAAGCGCACAATGACTGCACAAACCAAGCACCGGCATTACATACAGCTACCTGGGGAGAAGCGCACAATGACTGCACAAACCAAGCACCGGCAGTACATGCACCTACCTGGGGAGAAGCGCACAATGACTGCACAAACCAAGCACCGGCATTACATGCACCTACCTGGGGAGAAGCGCACAATGACTGCACAAACCAAGCACCAGCAGTACATGCACCTACCTGGGGGGAATGTGAAAAGTGAAGGGACAGGGAATGAACAATGACTGCTCAAACCAAGCACCGGCATTACATGCACCTACCTGAAGAAATATTAAAAGTGAAGGGGCAGGGAATGGTATATAAAGACAGCGCCCAATGACTGCACAAACCAAGCACCGACATTACATGCACCTACCTGAAGAAATATTAAAAGTGAAGGGGCAGGGAATGGTATATAAAGACAGCACTCAATGACTGCACAAACCAAGCACAGGCATTACATGCACCTACCTGAAGAAATGTAAAAGGTAAGGGGGCAGGGAATGGTGTATAAAGACAGGGCACAATGACTGCACAAACCAACCACCAGCATTACATGCACCTACCTGGGGAGAATGTGAAAAGTGAAGGGGCAGGGAATGATATATAAAGACAGCGCACAATGACTGCACAAACCAACCACCAGCATTACATGCACTTACCTGGTTTTATGGGTCTCCACCCTGCTCTGCCTCCTGTAAAGCAGAAGCTGTCAATCAAGGAAGACGAGGGTGGACATACAGTGGCATGCAAAAGTCTGACCACCCCTGTTCAGCATTACTGTTATTGTGAAGAGTTAAGCGAGTTGAAGATGAAATGGTCTCTAAAAGGTATAAAGTCAAAGACGAAACATTTCCTTTGTATTTTAGGCAAAAAAAATATTTTTTTCCTTTTTTTACATTTTAAAATTTACAAAATGTGAAAATGGATTGATGCAATAGTTTGGGCACCCTTGTGGATTGTTGTACTCAGATAACTGTGACTGCAGTTTCAGACCTTAATTAGTCTATTAGGGTTCTGGTTTGTTCACGATCATCATTAGGAAAGGCCGGTGGTGCAAATTTCACAGCTTTGTTAAAAAACTCATCCTCCTCTAACCATCTGCCTAGCACTCTGAAAATAAAAATGTTGGAGGCTCAGAAAGCAGGAGACGGGTATAAGAAAATTGCAAAGCATCACAGGAGGGGCTGGGGACTTCAGTATATACATCACAGGAGGGGCTGGGGACTTCAGTATATACATCACAGAGGAGGCTAGGGACTATAGTATATATATCAAAGGGGAGGCTGGGGGCTTCAGTATATACATCACAGAGGGGCAGAGGCTTCATTATATACATTACAGTAGGGGCAGGGGACTATAGTATATATATATATATATATATATATATATATATATATCACAGGGGAGGCTGGGGGCTACATTATATACATCACAGGAGGGGCTTAGGGCTTCAGTATATACATCACAGGAGGGGCTGGGAGCTACAGTATATACATCACAGGGGAGGCTGGGGGCTATAGTATATACATCAAAGGGGAGGCTGGGGGCTTATATACATCACAGGAGAGGCTGGGGGGCTACAGTACATACATCACAGGAGAGGTTGAGGGCTTCAGTATATACATCACAGGAGGGGCTGGGGACTATAGTATATACATCACAGGGGAGGCTGGGGGCTACAGTATATACATCACAGGGGAGGCTGGGGGCTACAGTATATACATCACAGGAGGGGCTGGGGGCTACAGTATATACATCACAGGATAGGTTGGGGGCCTCAGTTTATACATCACAGGAAGGGTTGGGGACTATAGTATATATATCACGGGAGACTGGGGACTAAAGTATATATATATATCACAGGGGAGGCTCGGAGCTATAGTATATATATCACAGGGGAGGCTGGGGGCTACAGTATATACATCACAGGAGGGGCTGGGGGCTACAGTATATACATCACAGGAGAGGTTGGAGGCTTCAGTTTATACATCACAGGAAGGGCTGGGGACTATATATATATATTACAGGGGAGGCTCGGAGCTATAGTATATATATCACAGCGGAGGCTGGGGGCTATATATATATCACAGGGGAGGCTGGGGGCTACAATATATACATTACAGGATGAAATAAGCTATAATTTGATGAATTATGTTCTGTCTACCTTAAGGATCGACTCCTATATGTAATCAACCGCACCCGGCCATCTTACAACTCCACTAAAACCGCCCCAGTCTGTGGAGGCTACCATCAGTATACAGTAGAAACGGGGAGTCGAACTGGGAATATGCTAGTAGCGGGGTGCTGGACAATGCTGCCCTCCAGCTCTCGAATTCTTTTTGCTGCAGTGGCCACCACTGGGCAGGTGATTCCAGGACCCTGGGGTAACTCCCCTCAGTAGCTCACTTAGGGGACATGATGAGGTGGGAGAACTTTGGAACAAATCGCTTGTAGTAACCCTCCAAGCCCAGAAAGGCTTGTACCTCCTGCATCGTGCTGGGTTGTGCCCACGTGTGAATGGCCTCGATCTTACGATCCCCTAGTAGCACACCCTCTGGGTTTACCATGTAGCCCAGGTATTCAGTCTGGCCCTGGAACAGTTGACTCTTCTTGAGATTGACCTTCAGCTCATGATTCCAGGACTTGCTGCATTTTCTCCAGATGGTCTTCGAATTATGACCCAAACTCCACTACATTGTCCAGATATATCCGAATGGACTCGAAGTTCAGGCCACCCAGGCAATGTTCCATCAGTCAGGAGCATTAGTTTTTTCCAAATGCCCTCTTCACTGGGTCCTTCTCTACCACAAGGCCTGGCTAAATAATCACTTCCTATATCTAACCTCAAAAAAGTCCCCCTGGCCATCCAGCGCAGAGACTCCTGATGGATGGGGGGTGACACTGTAGGTGTCACCTCCACTCTTTCGCACATCGATGTTAATCTCATAGCTTAACCATGATAACCCCGCTGCACAGACATGATAATCCCGCTGCACAGACATGATACACTCGCTGCACAGACATGATAATCCCGCTGCACAGACATGATACACCCGCTGCACAGTCCCAGCCTTGGCTGTGAGTAGTAGTATTTGACTATCAGATCTGGTATACACATCTCCATCACATGAACACAATTTTCGAGGTTGATGTTTTTGTTTCTGGAGCGCGATGTTGTGGCTGCCATCCCGCGTCCCTCCGGCTGGTCCTCCTGGAGAACGCTGAGAAGATGTGATTTGCGGAGACTTCGGAGATTATCGTCGCTGCTCAATATGCAGAAGGTTCTTGAGATTCTGTAATTTCACAATCTCTTTCAGACATCTGCGATAAAACCCATCACCTGATAAATACTGATTCCTCTGCCGCCTAACAATCCATATGTCATTATACTTATGGGTCTCGCCTCCGGCGGCGGCGGCAGGAGCCGTATCAGCGTCCTTAATCAGAATTATATTTACATTCATTCCCTGCTCTGGATCTGCGGGGAATGAGCTGGAGCGTTCATTTACTGGCGGCATTTAGCTGCTCCATCTGATTCAATCACTGGCAGCTCCTTCTCTGTGTCTCCTCTTTATATGGCCGTGACCTCCCGAAATGAGGCAGTAATAGCTCCGCGCGGGACCTCCTGCTTCCCCCACACATCTCAGACTTTCTTAGCCTGGTATCATCACAGATGAGGAGTCTGCACCTGCTCCGAGAGGTGAAGCCAAAACTGCACAAAAAGCCGAGACGTTTCTCAGCACGCCACAAAATCAATGGCGCAAGAATGAGGCTCAACGGGGAGAGCCGGAGCCGTCCATCCAACCGGACCCACAAGGCTGCCTGCATCACTCAACTGCACAGAACTGCATCCAAAAGGAGTCTTCACATCACAAAACTGCATCCAAAAGGGGTCTGCTCATCACAAAACTGCATCCAAAAGGGGTCTGCTCATCCCAATAGAAAGAAAAGGGGTCTGCTCATCACAATAGAAAGAAAAGGGGTCAGCTGATCACAAATAGAAAGAAAAGGGGTCTACTCATCACAATAGAAAGAAAAGGGGTCTGCTCATCACAAAGATAAAGAAAAGGGGTCTGCTCATCACAATATAAAGAAAAGGGGTCTGCCCATCACAAATATAAAGAAAAGGGGTCTGCTCATCACAATAGAAAGAAAAGGGGTCTGCTCATCACAAAGATAAAGAAAAGGGGTCTGCTCATCACAACTACAGTATAAAGAAAAGGGGTCTGCTCATCACAATGGAAAGAAAAGGGGTCTGCTCATCACAATGGAAAGAAAAGGGGTCTGCTCATCACAATAGAAAAAAAGGGGTCTGCTCTTCAGAATAGAAAGAAAAGGGGTCTGCTCATCACAACTATAAAAAAGGGGTTTGCTCATCACAATGGAAAGAAAAGGGGTCTGCTCATCACAATAGAAAGAAGAGGGGTCTGCTCATCACAATAGAAAGAAAAGGGGTCTGATCATCAGAATAGAAAGAAAAGGGGTCTGCTCATCACAATAGAAAGAAAAGGGGTCTGCTCATCACAATAGAAAGAAAAGGGGTCTGCTGATCACAAATAGAAAGAAAAGGGGTCTATTCATCACAATAGAAAGAAAAGGGGTCTGCTCATCACAAAGATAAAGAAAAGGGGTCTGCTCATCACAATATAAAGAAAAGGGGTCTGCCCATCACAAATATAAAGAAAAGGGGTCTGCTCATCACAATAGAAAGAAAAGGGGTCTGCTCATCACAAAGATAAAGAAAAGGGGTCTGCTCATCACAACTACAGTATAAAGAAAAGGGGTCTGCTCATCACAATGGAAAGAAAAGGGGTCTGCTCATCACAATGGAAAGAAAAGGGGTCTGCTCATCACAATAGAAAAAAAGGGGTCTGCTCATCAGAATAGAAAAAAAAGGGGTCTGCTCATCACAACTATAAAAAAGGGGTTTGCTCATCACAATAGAAAGAAAAGGGGTCTTCTCATCACAATAGAAAGAAAAGGGGTCTTCTCATCACAAAGATAAAGAAAAGGGGTCTGCTCATAAGAATAGAAAGAAAAGGGGTCTGCTCATCACAAAGATAAAGAAAAGGGGTCTGCTCATCAGAATAGAAAGAAAAGGGGTCTGCTCATCACAATAGAATGAAAAGGGGTCTGCTCATCAGAATAGAAAGAAAAGGGGTCTGCTCATCACAAAGATAAAGAAAAGGGGTCTGCTCATCACAATAGAAAGAAAACGGGTCTGCTCATCACAAATAGAAAGAAAAGGGGTCTGCTCATCAAAATAGAAAGAAAAGGGGTCTGCTCATCACAATAGAAAGAAAACGGGTCTGCTTATCACAAATAGAAAGAAAAGGGGTCTGCTCATCAAAATAGAAAGAAAAGGGGTCTGCTCATCACAATAGAAAGAAAACGGGTCTGCTCATCACAAATAGAAAGAAAAGGGGTCTGCTCATCACAATAGAAAAAAAAGGGGTCTGCACATCAGAATAGAAAGAAAAGGGGTCTGCTCATCACAATAGAAAGAAAAGGGGTCTGCTCATCAGAATAGAACGAAAAGGGGACTGCTCATCACAAAGATAAAGAAAAGGGGTCTGCTCATCATAAATAGAAAGAAAAGGGGTCTGCTCATCAGAATAGAAAGAAAAGGGGTCTGCTCATCACAAAGATAAAGAAAAGTGGTCTGCTCATCACAAATAGAAAGAAAAGGGGTCTGCTCATCAGAATAGAAAGAAAAGGGGTCTGCTCATCACCATAGAAAGAAAAGTGGTCTGCTCATCACAATAGAAAGAAGGGTCTGCTCAGCACAATAAAAAGAAAAGGGGTTTGCTCATCACAATAGAAAGAAAAGGGGTCTGCTCATCACAAATAGAAAGAAAAGGGGTCTGCTCATCACAATAGAAAGAAAAGGGGTCTGCTCAGCACAATAAAAAGAAAAGTGGTCTGCTCATCACAAATAGAAAGAAAAGGGGTCTGCTCATCACAATAGAAAGAAGAGGGGTCTGCTCATCAAAATAGAAAGAAAAGGTTTCTGCTCATCACAATACAAAGAAAAGGGGTTTGCTCATCACAATAGAAAGAAAAGGGGTCTACTCATCACAATATAAAGAAAAGGGATCTGCTCATCACAAAGATAAAGAAAAGGGATCTGCTCATCACAATGGAAAGAAAAGGGGTCTGCTCATCAGAATAGAAAGAAAAGGGGTCTGCTCATCACAATAGAAAGAAAAGGGGTCTGCTCATCAGAATAGAAAGAAAAGGGGTCTGCTCATCACAAAGATAAAGAAAAGGGGTCTGCTCATCAGAATAGAAAAAAAGGGGTCTGCTCATCACAAAGATAGAGAAAAGGGGTCTGCTCATTAGAATAGATAGAAAAGGGGTCTGCTCATCACAATAGAATGAAAAGGGGTCTGCTCATCACAATAGAAAAAAAGGGGTCTGCTCATCAGAATAGAAAGAAAAGGGGTCTGCTCATCACAAAGATAAAGAAAAGGGGTCTGCTCATCATAAATAGAAAGAAAAGGGGTCTGCTCATCACAATAGAAAGAAAAGGGGTCTGCTCAGCACAATAGAAAGAAAAGGGGTCTGCTCAGCACAATAGAAAGAAAAAGGTTTTGCTCATCACAATAGAGAGAAAAGGGGTCTGCTCATCACAAATAGAAAGAAAAGGGGTCTGCTCATCAAAATAGAAAGAAAAGGGGTCTTCTCTTCACAATAGAAAGAAAAGGGGTCTGCTCATCACAATAGAAAGAAAAGTGGTCTGCTCATCACAAATAGAAAGAAAAGGGGTCTGCTCATCACAAATATAAAAAAAGGGATCTGCTCATCACAAATATAAAGATATGGGGCCTGCTCATCACAATAGAAAGAAAAGGGGCCTGCTCATCACAATAGAAAGAAAAGGGGTCTGCTCATCGCAATAAAAAAAAAGGGGTCAGCTCATCACAAATATAAAGAAAAGGGGTCTGCTCATCACAATAGAAAGAAATGGGGTCTGCTCATCACAATAGAAAGAAATGGGGTCTGCTCATCGCAATAAAAAAAAGAGGTCACCTCATCACAAATATAAAGAAAAGGGGTCTGCGCATCAGAATAGAAAGAAAAGGGGTCTGCTCATCACAAATATAAAGAAAAAGGGTCTGCTCATCACAATAGAAAGAAGAGGGGTCTGCTCATCTCAAATATAAAGAAAAAGGGTATGCTCATCACAATAGAAAGAAGAGGGGTCTGCTCATGTGTGGTATTGCGCTGAACACAATAAAATAAAGAAACACAACACTTTGGTTTTCTTCCATTTTCATGAGCTGAACTCAAAGACTTTTTCTATGGACACAAAAGGACTTTCTCTCACAAATATTGTTCACAAATTTGTCTATAGCTGTGTTAGTGATCACTTCTCCTATGAGGAGATAATCTATCTACCTCACAGGTGTGACATCAAAATGTTGATTAGACAGCAGGATTATTGCACAGGTGTGCCTTAGGCTGGCCAGCATGATTATTGCACAGGTGTGCCTTAGGCTGGCCACAATAGAAGGCCACTCTAAAATGTGCAGTTTTATCATACAGCACAATTCTACAGATGTGGAAAAACAACAAACCTCACCACCGCAGACTACGTGTAACCACACCAGCCTAGGACCTTCACATCCAGCCACCTCCAAGAATGTCTGAAACCAGCTACCCAGACAGCGGCTGCAACAATCGATGTAAAACCAAAGAATTCCTACACAAACTGTCAGAAACCATCTCAGGGAAGCTCATCTGCTGCTGGTCGTCCTCATCGGGGTCTCCACCTGACTGCTGCTCGTCATCCTCATCGGGGTCTCCATCTGACTGCAGCTCATCGTCCCCATCGGAGTCTCCAACTAACTGCAGCTTATTGTCCCCATCTGGGTCTCCACCTGACTGCAGCTTGTCGTCTTCATCTGGGTCTCTACGTGACTGCCACTTGCTGTCCTTATCGAGGTCTCCACCTGACTACTGGTCGTTGTCCTCATCAGGGTCTCCACCTGACTGCAGCTTATTGTCCCCATCATGGTCTCCACTTGTCTGCTGCTTGTTGTCCTCATTGGCATCTCCACCTAACTGCTGGTCGTTGTCCTCACCAGGGTCTCCACCTGACTGCAGCTCGTCATCCTCATCGGGGTCTTCACCTGACTACAGCTCGTCATCCTCATCGGGGTCTTCACCGGACTGCAGCTCGTCATCCTCATCAGGGTCTCCACCTGACTGCAGCTTGTCATCCTCATTGGGGTCTTCACCTGACTGCTGGTTGTTGTCCTCATCAGGGTCTCCACCTGACTGCAGCTCATTGTCCCCATTATGGTCTCCACCTGTCTGCTGCTTGTTCTCCTCATCGGGGTCTCTACCTGACTGCTGGTCGTTGTCCTCATCGGGGACTCCACCTGACTACTGGTCATTGTCTTCATCGGGGTCTCCACCTGACTGCAGGGGCGGTGAGTATCCAGGGGTGGACCCACTGGGATGAGCTCTGGACTCCCCTGAAGGAGCAACCAGCAGCAAACCCCTATTCAGGGATCATGTGCCGCACCAACAGAAGGCCTAGATGCACGACAGCCAGGGACCAGTGGAGATCATCCCTTAAGGACGGGTACAGTCTCTTAATGTCCGATGCTGGTGTGCAGGAATGTGGCAGCACGGTGGTGGGAACTCGGACTTGGCAGCACAGAGGTAGTGGTAATTTTGAACAATATTTGAGAGAAAAAGTTTAAGATCTTAGAGTTCAGCTCATGAAAAATGGAAGAAAAACAAAAGTGTTGTGTTTATTTGGTGCCCCTGAGGCTTCAGTCGCCACAGAGCATTACATTTCATTTAATGTGCAGTGCTTGGACTGGAGTGATGAAGGAGTTAATCACTGGTGTTGTTTTTCGCTTACAAAACATCTAGCTATGAGTCACCACTTACACAGGAAGCCAGGCAGTCTGAGGAATTCCAGGTTCCCAGGGCAACAGCCACTAAGAGTCATCCCAAGGGTGGGGGCACTGAGTGTTGAGAGACACACAAACCTTTCTCACTGCAGTTCAGTCTGGGAGCCGGAGAGAGCAGACAGCCTTAAGAGAGGAAGGAGAGCAAGGCTGGTCCTGGGGACGGGAGACTGGTGGATGTTGTCCCAGGACCAGGGGCCACAACACTGCACGGAGTCTGCAGGAATGAGACTGGAATAGGGCGAGAGGCGACTGGTGGAGATGGTGAGACAGATGAGAAATGGTAGCTGTGGTTGAGCCTAACCGTTAACACAGTGCCAGCGCAGTCGGGGTGCAGAGCCCTCGGTTGGAGAAAACTTTTATGGACTCTAACAAATCTGCAGGGGATGGGGAGTTCATGTCCCATTGTCCAACACCCACTTGCCCGGAGCACAGTGACATATAGGATCTGGGGTCGGGTTTACAGCCAGGCCCCATGACGAGGACCCGGGTCACCTGCACACGGGACGGGACACTTAACACGGACAGCGGGGACCCCAAGTTGCTTCAGGCCATGGGGAGCCGTGAGTCAGTGCAAGGAGGAAGGTCTAACACATTTCCACAGACACCGGTGATTGCCTCTGATTCACCAGGGACCGTCTGGAGTCCATCCATGGCGGCGGAAAGCGGCACCTCCGTGGAGCTTTAAAAACTGTGAGTAAAAGGAACTTGTCATTGCCGCCACCGCCCCGCCCCACACTTCAAGGCAATCAACCGTCCCCATCGCCCTCATCCTCCCTGTGGCTCGCTCCACCTGTAGACCTTGGCTATCTGGGCTACGTTATCATCAGTCTTGGAGGAGAGCAACATCTCGGCTAATCCTGGCGCTGCAAATGTGACGCCCTGGACTAGTCAGGTCGTCCCTGGTAGTCACACACACACACCCTCCCTCCTGATTAGGTGACAGCAGCCAACCTATAAACCCTTGTCACCACCCTCCAGGTTTGATGTCCACACCAGGGGGGTGGAGCCAGGCTGTTGGATCCGCCCACCAAGGAGTTCACAGGCCTGGAGGCGGGAAAACAAAGACTCAAGTTGTAGTGCAGAGTAGAGAGAAGTCAAGTTCAAGGGCAGACCTGTGTCCAGGCCTGCCAACAGTCTACTTCAGTGGCTGGGTTGGAGCCCAGTCATCTTTGGCACGGAGGCAGACGGTGGTGGCCACCTGCAGGAGCTGGAATTACAGCCGGTGGAACCGTAGGGACCGGGGTCGGGCGGTGGCCCGCCGTTACCGAACCGGGGAACCGATTGGAAACCGGAGCACCAGGAGGGGTACTAAGACCCAGTACAAAGCCCTGAACCGACAGGGCCGAGTCAAATCAACTGATTGCGGACTGGACTTAAGGACCTATCCCACACAAGCCCCGTTAGAAGACAACAGCCCAACCATACCGGGTAAAGCCACCGCCAAGGCATAGAGACCCAAAGGGCCAGCGTCTGCGGGCAAACGGGCTCCTACGGCATATACAAGCCGGGGAGTGGACTACCGTTGCTTAGGCATAGGAGTCAAAACATTCATACAAAGAGGTGCAGGAGAAAGGCGGAAACCACCAACCTATTCTGGGAGAAGCTGCAGCCGGCTGCGGGCCCCGTTCATCACACCGTTTGGTTTACCAGAGACTCCAGTATATTGTGTTTGTGTCATAGTGAGTACACCAGTGCCTTTGGGCCGCGCACCGCGCTGCACAGCATCAGCACCCAGCACGCACCCGCTCCCACGCCTCGGCACCTCCCTCGGGCCCCCGGGACCATCACTTCCCTACCCACGGAGGGGTCAACACCAAGCTGTGCAACACCGTCCCCGGGAGGCCTAGTTAACGGCAGCGGTGGTGTCCATCCATTCACCACAACCCGTGGGTGGCGTCACGAACTTACATCCCAAACCAAAAACCGCCGCGGCCCCAGCCGTGGAACTCCCCATCAAGTCCCTGCGTGTAGCGCCAACTCCCTTGCAGAGCGACATGACCCCCGGGTCCGTGAGAGGCTCGAGCCACCACCCACCGTACGAGCACGGATCCGAGCGGTTCGGCGGTCGCAGCCGAGTCCACGGGGCGGTACACAAAACATCCCCCATTCTCATCCAACACCGCCCCTGGAAGAGGAACAATCGCAGGAAGGGTCGGTGGCAGAGACCCCAGTCACCGCTGCAACCGGTGACATGGCCCAGGGACCCTTCACCCTCCTTCCTTCCCCCTTTACACCTTGCACCCGCTTGTTTGTCCTTTACATATAGCTGAGGGGGCCACGGAGCCGGGTCAGGCCAGTCACAGCAACCACACAAAACCACTGGACTGGTGACGAGTAACCCCTGAGGCCCCGTGGGGAGCTACGTTTATATTTTAGTTCAGTATACAAGGGTGGGGGCTAATCCGAGTACCAGCTAAGTTTGACCAACACCAACCGCTCACATTACATATTCCTGCACTACGTGGCCATAATGATGCTGATTAGTGGTGAGTGTGCACTGCCATGCCCGGGTGCTCGGTATCAAAGCAAGCTGGTCGGACACTGGGACGGGCGTGACTTCCTTACGGAGCATAATGGAAGCCCATGGGGAACTCAAGCATTTTTCAAGCAGATCTTCCATTGACTTCTATTATATTTGGTGCAGGAATCGCTCCCATGTCAAGTACCGTGCACCCGAACATGGCCGTCCTCACTGATCACTAATGCCGAGCTCACACGCCGTGCTCTTGTCTTCCAAAGCTTCTGTTTGTCGCTGACCCCTTACTACAGCCGCCTAGCTGGATGATGAGACAATGGTTGATGGGTGTATCTGTGCATATGACCAGGCCTGTACGGTTGCTTACTTGGCACTGAGTTTACGTTTCCACATCCACATTGACATTCACAGTCACAAATTCTGCACCATTCTGTGTGGGTGTTTTTGCATTTATACAGTAAAATCCACAGTAACAATATCTAACGTATTTATTGCTACACAGGAACATGTCCTAACAGTGAGGTGTTACGTGAGTGGTGGCCACCGAGGCTGCACAAGGTCACAGGACACATGTATAGACTTCTTCTTGGTATCGTCGTCCCATCTCCTTGGTATTGTTGTCCCATCTCCTTGGTATCTTCATCCCATCTCTTTGGTATTGTCACCCCATCTTCTTGGTATCGTCGTCTCATCTCATTGGTATCCTCATCCCCTCTCCTTGGTATTGTCGTCCCATCTCTTTGGCATCGTCATCCCCTCTCCTTGGTATTGTCACCCCATCTCTTTGGCATCGTCATCCCATCTCCTTGGTATCATTGTCCCATCTCCTTGGTATTGTTGACCCATCTCCTTGGTATCGTTGTTTCATCTCCTTGGTATCATCATCCCATCTCCTTGGTATTGTTGCCCCATCTCCTTGGTATCCTTGTCCCATCTCCTTGGTATTGTCATCCCATCTACTTGGTATCGTCGTCCCATCTCCTTGGTATTGTCGACCCATCTCCTTGGTATCGTTGTTTCATCTCCTTGGTATCTTCATCCCATCTCTTTGGTATTGTCACCCCATCTTCTTGGTATCGTCGTCTCATCTCATTGGTATCCTCATCCCCTCTCCTTGGTATTGTCATCCCATCTCTTTGGCATCGTCATCCCATCTCCTTGGTATCATTGTCCCATCTCCTTGGTATTGTCGACCCATCTCCTTGGTATCGTTGTTTCATCTCCTTGGTATCATCATCCCATCTCCTTGGTATGGTTGCCCCATCTCCTTGGTATCCTCGTCCCATCTCCTTGGTATCGTCGTCTCATTTCCTTAGCATCGTCATCCCATCTCCTTGGTACCGTCGTTTTACCTCCTTGGTATCATCGTCCCATCTGCTTGGTATCGTCGTCCCATCTGCTTGGTATCGTCATCCCATCTTCTTGGTACCGTCGTCCCATCTCCTTGGTACCGTCGTCTCATCTCCTTGGTATCATCATCCCATCTCCATGGTATCGTTGTTTAATCTAGTTGGTATCGTCGTCCCATCTCCTTGGTATTGTCGTTTCATCTCCTTGGTATCGTCGTCCCATCTCCTTGGTATTGTCGTTTCATCTCCTTGGTATCATCGTCCCATCTCCTTGGTATCATCGTTTAAGCTCGTTGGTATCATTGTCCTATCTCCTTGGTATCGTTGTTTCATCTCCTTCGTATCGTCGTTTCATCTCCTTGGTATCGTCGTTTCACCTCCTTGGTATCGTCGTCCCATCTCCTTGGTATCGTTGTTTCATCTCCTTCGTATCGTCATTTCATCTTCTTGGTACCGTCGTCTCATCTCCTTGGTATCATCATCCCATCTCCATGGTATCGTTTAATCTAGTTGGTATCGTCGTCCCATCTCCTTGGTATTGTCGTTTCATCTCCTTGGTATCATCGTCCCATCTCCTTGGTATTGTCGTTTCATCTCCTTGGTATCATCGTCTCATCTCCTTGGTATCATCGTTTAAGCTCGTTGGTATCATTGTCCCATCTCCTTGGTATCGTTGTTTCATCTCCTTGGTATCGTCGTTTCACCTCCTTGGTATCGTCGTCCCATCTCCTTGGTATCGTCGTTTCATCTCCTTCGTATCGTCGTCCCATGTCCTTAGTATCGTCGTCCCTGTTTTTAAAACAATCACAAACCCTTTCCTCAACTACTTTCATTTTTGCTTCAAATACGTCGTCCTTCATGAGTTTCTGAATATCTGAACCCACAAATTTGCTTTCCTTAAGTTTTGCTTCAGAGGGTCCCTGAATTTTGGTGGACAGATACTTAAGTCTCCTTCTTTCTGTAGAACTTTCATAAACAGCTTCATCAGCCCAAGCTTAATATGGAGCAGGTGCAAAAGGACTTTACCAGGATCAACTCAACTTTCCACAACTATGGTCTTCGGTCCAGGTTGGAAAGATGTTCTCGTTGGCCAACTTTTTTGGCTAAAGTGATGAGTCTTATCCCGCCTGTCACATTGACACAAAAAATATGGGGACTTTGTGTATCCTCCTTGCTACCCAAGAAGTAAACAGAAAACGTTCAAATCACAAAATATTGACCATCCTTGAGCTTTGTAGTTACGTTTCTTGAGAATAAATATGAATGTATCACCTTGTGTTTGGTCCGTGTTTGCAGACGAGGATGGAGCAGGCCCAGGGATGAGCTGAAATCATTGCTTGGCATTAGAGTAGGTACCTTGGTGCCATCAATAGCTTCAGGTCATCCAGTACTTGCCTATGCATTAGATGTTTGTCCCTGCAGTGACCTCACAATTGGCAGTTGTCAGGGTGGTCCGTCATGTCCCCTCATTTCCCCTCCGGTTGCTTTCTCCAGCAGGCACAGTCCATCCATCGTTCGGTCCAGAGCCGGCTGAGAACGTCCTATGTTAGAGCTGAGCTCATTACTCCTCGATGGTTGTGAACATTTATGTCACCGCTTTAATCAGAGTTAATTAAAACCACATTTAATTAAGACTCTTCTAGAAGTTTGGCTATAAAAATGACTAAAAAAAAAATAATAAAAAATTGCAAACGATCTGTTCATCCACCCGCTCCGCGGCCGTGAGAGGAGCCCATAAAATGAGACAGATGAGAAAAATAAATGAGGTTTATTCAGAAAGCGTAAGATCCCACAAAACGCTGAGAGATTAGGTCAATACCGGATCCTTCAGAAAGTCACAATCAGGAACGTCCACGTCAGATGGTGCCTACCACCGTGGAGGAATCTGCGTCAGTGTGAACAGGGATTAGCAGCTTTATATATCAGTATTAATCATGATTAATCGATATAAAATATAGAATTGTCAACAGCCCAAGTTTACATATGACCCTCGAGTAGTCCATGCTCCGTACATCCCTACCCCCGAACCACCTCCATGAGTAAGTATATAGTGAGTATGTATGAAAGATAAGAGTAGGCCCCCCCTCTTACAAATATAAGACTGTATAACTAGTGTTTCATCCTGATCTGTCCAGGGCGATCATAGCCTTGGCTGATTGCTATTCTTTGCCATTAAACCCATTTTATATATATATAATACAATGTAAAAAACACCACCCCTGAGATAACATGCCCAGACAGATGGCCACTGCAAAGTTAGCAATGAAGAATGCAGAGCATAAAGAGTTAACACAGTAAGCTGCGGTGCAAAATGTAGCACTGTGTGGAGTGTGCAGTTGGCATTAGCATGTTTGTACACGGAGTGAAGATCTTCTGTATTACCCTCTGGCAAGAGGAGACACATGCAGCCTTGCAGCCAGACAGATGGCAAGTGCAAAGTCAAACATGAGGAATGCAGAGCATAACACGCTGAGCTTCGGTGCAAAATATAGAGCAATGAGGAGTGTGCAGTTTGCATTAGCATGTCTACGCTGGTCCCTTAGGTGTGTACAGGGAGCTAAGATCTCTTGCATTACTTTATGGAAAGAGGAGACCCATGCAGACAAACAGCCAGACAGATGGCCACTGGTGAGTCAGAGATGAGGAATGCAAAGAATAAAGAGTTAACACACTGAGCTGTAGTGCAAAATGTAGAGCCATGAGAAGTGTGCAGTTGGCATTAGCATGTATATGCAGGTTGCCTAGGTGTGTACTAGGAGCAAAAATGTCCTGTATTACTTTCTGGAAAGAGGAGACACATGCAGCCTCGCATCCAGACAGATGGCCACTGCAAAGTCAGACATGAGTAATGCAGACCATAAAGAGTTAACACACTGAACTGCGGTGTGAAATGTAGCGGCATGAGGAGTGTGCAGTTGGCAATAACATGTCCATGCAGGTCCTTTAGGTGTATACTAGGAGCAAATATTTCCTGTATTACTTTCTGTAAAGAGGAGACACATGCAGACTAGCAGCCAGGCAGAAACAGGAGAAGAGAAATAGAAGCCTAGCAGCAGATGCATGCAAT
Organism: Anomaloglossus baeobatrachus; assembly: GCF_048569485.1. Classification (NCBI taxonomy): domain Eukaryota; kingdom Metazoa; phylum Chordata; class Amphibia; order Anura; family Aromobatidae; genus Anomaloglossus; species Anomaloglossus baeobatrachus. The sequence continues at coordinate 962,720,853 of NC_134353.1, forward strand.
AAAGAGCTATAGCCAGTGAAGGGCGGGGAACACTTTGCAATTGCTGAAGCCCCCCAGGGTACTAATTAGGGTTGAAGACGCGGATATAAAAACTCCAGTTAGTACTGCAGTACCAAGAAAAAAAGACCAGATAACTTTCATTAGAGAGGGTGAGGATAGCCACCATAGAGGGGAGCTGAGAGGTTTAGTTCTGTGAGTGCATCTGCAAGAGGGCAAAGCTTAGTTGGCATAAAAGCAAATATTTGTCAAAGTATAGGAAAGAAAATTATTGGTTTACTCCCGAAGAGTGCCTCAGATTACTTATGCCTGTGTATGTAAAGAACTGTCATATCAAAGGTGGCTGGGGACTGATGTCTGTGTGTGAGGAATGGTGATGCAGTAACTGAGAGAGGATACCTAAGTGTGCAAATTTCCAGACAAGAACTTGTGCCAAGAGAGGAGGAATGTGGCCTGTACAATATTGTGGGAGATAAGAAAATGTATCAGTGTGAAGGAGGTGCTGCTGAGGACGTTGCTAGCAGACTGTCCCAATGCAAGAGATGTTTTCTAATTGTCAGCTCATAGCTATGTACAGCTGTCTGCTATAGCAATTACCGGTGAAAGTAATGGCTCCTTCCCGACTCCACATACGGGAATCTGGCCTGTACAACATTGTGGGAGATATGAACTTTATCAGTGTGAAGGAGGTGCTGCTGAGGACGTTGCTAGCAGACTGTCCCAATGCAAAAGATGTTTTCTAAGTGTCAGCTCATAGCTATGTACCGCTGTCTACCATAGCAATTACCGGTAACAGTAATGGCTCCTTCCGACTCCACATATGGGAATCTGGCCTGTACAACATTGTGGGAGATATGACATTTATCAGTGTGAAGGAGGTGCTGCTGAGGACATTGCTAGCAGACTGTCCCAATGCAAGAGATGTTTTCTAAATGTCAGCTCATAGCTATGTACAGCTGTCTACTATAGCAATTACCGGTGACAGCAATGGCTCCTTCCCAGCTCCACATACGGCAATCAGATGAGTTCCCTGGATCAACGCCCATCACAGTATTTACCTATAACCTGTAACTTTCTGCCTTTTAGAGATCATTTCATTTTCAACTTGCTTACATGTTTACCATAACAGTAATTTTGACCAGGGGTGCCCAAACCTTTGCATACCACTGTATATATCCATTGATAGTCAGTAGCTCTGTCTATCTGTCTCTGCGGTCACATTTGGTCCTCTTTCATCCCTTGTGTTTTTGTCATTATTTGAAAGCATTTTTCCATTTATTACGGCGTGTGCGGCGGGGGCTGCATTCTGGTGACGCTTCCCGGCCCCGTTCTACCTTCATTTTATCATCTCTCATTTGGCCACAGACCAGGGATTTGTCACAATGAAGCCATCACGAGGATACATTGTAACAAGATGCTTTCAGATCAGATTTATTTGCTGTTTTGTGACTTGTCCTTGAAATATGTGATTACTTTATAACTTCCCTGAACTCGCGCAGAACTTTCCTCCGCAGCCGCGACGTTTATTCCATTCCTCAATCAACAAAATAAATGTATCTCCTGCCATAGAATAATCTGGAGCTGAAGCGCTGGTATAATTACTCCTCATATCGGGGTCACATAAAGGATGATGTACGGCGATGATGTCATCACCGGTGGATGCGGCTCCGATTGTTGGGGGAGGGGTATTATATGATGTCACTCATTCCGGGATCCAATTAATAGAATAGATGCTTCTTCCAATATCCTTTAGTTGCTGTCCATTATGGTGGGATTGATCGCCAGGGCGGATGTGGGGGGCCAAGAGCTAATGTGGCGCCCCTGACCTGGTCAGGCACCACTGAGAATTGCACCCACGCCTGGGTCAGTACAAACAGGTAATCCCAAAGGCTGAGTAGGGTGTGTACGCACAGGCACTCTTTGACCAGGACACACACCCACATTAGAGGGGACCCCTGGGAAGACCCAGGAGGGGGCGGAGCCTCCACATCTCAGGCTGCTTTCACACATCCGGTTTTTGCTGAGTGGCACAATACAGCGCTTTGCAGAAAAAACGCAACCTTTTTTTTTGCCGCCGGTTGCGTTTTTTCCCGCATAGACTTGCATTAGCGCCGTATTGTGCCGCATGGCCTTGCGTTGCGTCCGTTTTAGCCCATGCAGCGGCCGGATGGAACGTTGCCTGGCACGTTTTTTTGTGCGGCGAAAAAAAAGCATTGCGCCGGATTACAATGCAAGCCTATAGCTGCCGGATGCGTTTTTTTGCACTGTGCATGCTCAGTATCAAGCCGCATCCGTCAAAAAACGGACGGGCCGCATGGGAAAACTTATGCAACAGATACGGTTTTTCCGCCGCATCCGTTGCATAGGTTTTTGAGTCGGATTGAGCCGCACTGCAAAAACCGGATGTGTGAAAGCAGCCTTAGGCGGGCTTTGCACGTTGCGACATCGGTAACAATGTGTTACCGATGCTGCAGCGATAGTCCCACCCCCGTCGCACGTGCGATATCTAGTGCAAGCTGCCGTAGCGATTATTATCGCTACGGCAGCTTCACATGCACATACCTGCCGTGCAACGTCCCTCTGGCTGGCGACCCGCCTCCTTCCTTAGGGGGGCGGGTCGTGCGGCATCACAGCGACGTCACACGGCAGGCGGCCAATTGAAGCGGAGGGGCGGAGATGAGCAGGATGTAAACATCCCGCCCACCTCCGTCCTTCTCATTGCAGCCGGGACGCAGGTAAGGTGATGTTCCTCGCTACTGCGGCTTCACACACAGCGATGTGCGCTGCCGCAGGAGCGAGGAACAACATCCCACCTGTCGCACCATCGGCATTATGGAAATGTCGGAGGCTGCAGCGATAATACGATAACGACACTTTTGCGCTCGTTCATCGTATCAAAAAGGTTTTACACGTTGCGATATTGATTGCGACGCCGGATGTGCGTCACTTTCGATTTGACCCCATCTACATCGCACGTGCAATGTCGCAACGTGCAAAGCCGCCCTAAGTGTGGTGCTGCAGTGAAGCTGGAAGGAGTTGTGCAGTGGCAGTCAGAGGAGAAGGAGTGGAGCAGCCGTGTCTGAAGTGTAGGGCTGAAGAGCGGAGCACTGTCGGACCCTGCACGTGCACTGGCTGCTGACGGGGGAGAACATTACCACCAAGTCAGACAGAAAGACACCTGAAGAAAGAGAGAGAGAGCAGTAAGGAGTTGAGTTCGAGGACTGGTAATGAATGCACACACGGGGTACAGGTCCCTAGAGCCAGACATCCATTTAGTGGTCTGCTAAATCCTGCAGGTGGTGGGACTAGAGATTCCACGCTAACCAACACAGAACCCGAGCATCAACAGCAACGAGGGGGCCCATAAGGAGGATCGAGCCTGGAGCCATCTTATCCTTGGTCCACGCTGTCAGCAAACGGGACAGAAAGGGGAGAAAGGCAGTAGCGACTTCCCTGGATGCATCCCACGATACTTTAAGTCAGGGGTGATCCGAAACCAAGGTGCAGGAAGGAGAGTCAGCAGTCACCCCTATATCAGCCTGAAGGATACCTGGTTCCACCTGGTTCATCATAGCATCGCCCGGGTTGTCTCACTCTACCAGCAAAAAGTGAGTAAAATCCCTGAAAGACATTGCTGCCTGTGTGTGAGCTCTTCTGCGACCTGTGGTACTACACACTTACACCTGAGCCCTGGGGCCAGCCTCACTCTCGGGAGGCCATAACATCAGACTGCATTTACCATCAGCCGCAGACGCTCTCTAAACTGCAGTGGCGGTAACCCCTGACCGCAATTACCGAGAGTGGCGTCACGATTCCCATTACAGTGAACCCGACCTACCTGTGGCCAGAAGATTCCCAACACGTGAAGACCCTGAGGCGACTTGAAGGTGAGAAGGGGCTTCACATCTGGCGTCACGAACAGGATAAGGACTAGACCTGTTAAGACAGGTGACCGTGCGCCTTGGCGTTCTGCTTGAAAAATTTGAAACGCTGCCATGTTGCCACCTCAGTAAGCGTGCCAAAAAACAACAGCAGCCGATGCAAGAAGAAGGAACCGCCCATGAAGAGGTGTGGCGATCGAAGGAGAACTCCTGAAACGCTCAGGCAGTGTGCACAGCGGAGATGAGGGCGTATCTGAACGCCGAGAATGTTCTAGTCAAGTGCAGAAAACAAAACTTAGGCTGCAGCATGACCAGAACCTGGTGAGCAGTGACAGAGAGAGGATGGCGTCTGCGAGCAGCAAGCCAGAACCAGGCACTGCCGCCTGGTGGGACTAGGAGCTTGCCCAGTTCTGTGACCGGGTGCAAGCTCGGATCATGCAGCAAGTGATGAAGTGGCGCATAAAGACGGCTGCGGCGGTTCGGGCCTACGAGAGGTGGACCGCGCGACAAGTGCCGTGCCGAGAGGTGACCACCCAGACCCCCTTGCTGATGCCTTTGGGTGAGTCCTACGCTGCCCCTGCCCGCTCGGGTGTGCTGAGCCCACCGGCGCTGTTACCGGAGGTGATCCCTGCCGCGGTTCCCGCTATGACCCCTGCTGTGACGTCCGGTGCAGCCACGCCGCGTCCGGCCAGACCAGACCAGGCCGCAGCAATGTTCCGTCCGGCCAGACCAGACAAGGCCGCAGCAATGTCCCGTCCGGCCAGACCAGACCAGGCCACAGCAACGTCCCGTCCGGCCAGACCAGACCAGGCCGCAGCAACGTCCCGTCCGGCCAGACCAGACCAGGCCACAGCAACATCTCGTTCGGCTAGACCAGACCAGGCCGCAACCACGCCACGCCCTGCCAGACCAGACCAGGCCACAACGCCTACTACCTCTAAACCTGCCTGCAGACCAGAAGTGGTCACAGCGCCCCAGTCGCTGACTGAGGAACCGGGTCCCACGCTCCAACCAGAAGGGGATCCTGTATACCAGCAGCAGAAAAAGGAGCCGACACCTTTGCTATGGGCTGAGCTGCTTGCCAAAAGCAGAAGCTACAGACAGCCAGCCTGACCACCACCCACCTGGCCAACTAACGACAGCTCCTCCCAAGAGGCGCTGCCAGAACAGCCAGAGGAGTACTCAGCACCACTAAGGGGGAGGAGGGGAAGCATGGAGGCTGAAGTGACGATCCCCAAATGGATGCAGGAGGAGGCAGCACTATTTTCAAGTAAGGGAGGCCCTGAAGTCGCGCTGTTGTCCCACCACCGCTGGGAAGAGGTTATGACACGCCCTGCTGAAGAGGAAACATTGGATGTCTTCATGCCCAGTATGAGTGTGACCTGGGAGCCCACAGACAGTGAAGTGATGGTGATGTGGAGGCCAGCCAGCAGAGGACAGCGCCGTGTAGGGGCAAGACAACCTCCAGTGCAACCCCTTCCTGAGAAGGAGCTGGTGACGGCCCGAGATCTAGAGGAGAAGCAGTCCCTACGACGAGCCAAGCACCAGGTCAGAGGTCCTCTCCACCGTGGAGTGGTTGAGGAATTCAACCTGCGAACCGGCTATGGCTTTATAGTGGAGCTTGGAGTCAAGGAGGGCATCTTCGTGTCCACCACAGCCAGCTCAGCAAGCACAGCAAGCTCAGCAAGTACAGCCAGCTCAGCAAGCACTGCGACCACAGCAAACCCAAATTGCTCCAGAACCAACTTCCAGGTTTCAGTGCATCGAAGCGCCAAACCCTGGTTCAGAAAGACGCAGTTCTGTTTGATCCCAGTAAAGAAAAGTTACAGTGTTACCAGTTAAGCAACGTTTGAAGTTCAAGATAATGTGCCCACAAGTACTGTTGTGAAAACTGTTCTACATGTTTTAAGCACATGGTTTTGTGCATTTCTACTAAAGGACCATAAGGCTATGAACTGGCTATAGCCACAAACTCTCGCAGTGTGTATAGTTACCCCCAGAGGTACCAACTCAGAGCACGCCTGTTGAGGGGCCTGGCTCTGCACCACCAGGAAGCACGCCTGTGATGGCGCTTGCTGTCCAAAAGCCAAGAGCACGCCTGTTTATGGGGCCTTTCTCGCCTACGACAAGGGAGCATGCCTGTTTATGGGGCCTGGCTCTCCACCACGCAGAAGCGGGTACGCCTTTTTATGGGGCCTACCTTTTACTACCATCCCAAGGAGAGGAAGATTGGAGGAAAGGTCTGGGGAAACAGATGGCCCAGAACTGGTTGCTAAAAGGACCGATGACCTGCCTCCTGAGAGGGTTTTGGGTGGGTAATGGACATGTGGTTGGTGGGTGGTGAAAAATGGTACCTGGAGTGTTTACAATGTTTTACAATGTTTTATGATGTTTTTATGTGAAAACTTTGCACTTTAAAATTTCTTGTCTTTACAGTCCGAGGACGTGCTGTTGATAACTAAGGGGGAATGTGGTGTCCCTGACCTGGTCAGGCACCACTGAGTATTGTACCCACGCCTGGGTCAGTACAAAAAGGTAATCCCAAAGGCTGAGTAGAATGTGTACACACAGGCAACCTTTGATCAGGACACACACACACATTAGAGGGGACCCCTGGGCAGACCCAGGAAGGGGGCATAGCCCTTGCATCTCAGTTAGTGTGGTGCTGCAGTGAAGCTGGGAGAGAGTTGTGCAGTGGCAGTCAGAGGAGAAGGAGTGGAGCAGCCGTGTCTGAAGTGTAGGGCTGAAGAGCGGAACACTGTCGGACACTGCACGTGCAGTGGCTGCTGGTGGCTGCTGGCGGGGGAGAACATTACCACCAAGTCAGACTGAAAGACACCTAAAGAAAGAGAGCAGTAAGGAGTCGAGTACGGGGACTCCTGATAATGAATGCACACACGGGGGACAGGTCCCTAGAGCCAGACATCCATTTAATGGGCTGCTAAATCCTGTAGGCGGTGGGATTACAGGTTCCACACCTACCATCACAGAACCCGAGCATCAACAGCAACGAGGGGGCCCATAAGGAGGATCGAGCCTGGAGCCATCTTATCCTTGGTCCACGCTGTCAGCAAACGGGACAGAAAGGGGAGAAAGGCAGTAGCGTCTTCCCTGGACGCATCCCACGATACTTCAAGTCTGGGGTGGTTCGAAACAAAGGTACTAGGAAGGCGAGTCAGCAGTCACCCCTATATCAGCCTGAGGGATACCTGGTTCCCCCTGGTTCATCATAGCATCGCCCGGGTTGTCTCACTTTACCAGCAAAAAGTGAGTAAATACCCTGAAAGACATTGCTGCCTGCGTGTGAGTTCTTCTGCGACCTGTGGTACTACACACTTAAACCTGAGCCCCATGAGACCATAACACCAGACTGCATTTACCATCACCCCCAGAAGCTCTCTAAACTGCAGTGGCGGTAACCCCTGACCGCAATTACCAAGAGTGGCTTCACGATTCCCATTGAAGTTAACCCGACGTTCCTGTGGCCAGAAGATTCCCAACACGTGAAGACCCTAAGGCGACCTGCAGGTGAGAAGGGGTTTCCCACTAACACAATAAGGGGCCCCGAAGCTCCAGCAGGAGACACAATGTGGAAGGTATATTTTAATTTAGGGAAAACCGCAAATGGGGTTTTTCTGGGTCACAGAGACGGATTTCAAATCGATCTGCGTAGATATAAATGAATTAGACAATGAAATGTGTTCACTGCTTGAGCAGAAGTTAACTTCTGACCCGTGTATTAAAGAATCTTGTGATTATACAATACCATATTCGACTTCGACCTTGGAGTAAGAACAAGGAGTCAACATCCCACATCTCACATCCCACATCTCACATCCCACATCCCACATCCCACATCTCACATCCCACATCCCACATCCCACATCTCACATCCCACATCCCACATCTCACATCTCACATCCCACATCCCACATCCCACATCTCACATCTCACATCCCACATCTCACATCCCACATCCCACATCTCACATCCCACATCTCACATCCCACATCTCACATCCCACATCTCACATCCCAATATCTCACATCCCACATCCCACATCCCACATCTCACATCTCACATCTCACATCCCACATCTCACATCCCACATCCCACATCTCACATCCCACATCTCACATCCCACATCCCACATCTCACATCCCACATCTCACATCTCACATCCCACATCTCACATCCCACATCTCACATCCCACATCCCACATCTCACATCCCAATATCTCACATCCCACATCCCACATCTCACATCTCACATCCCACATCTCACATCGCACATCCCACATCCCACATCCCACATCTCACATCCCACATCTCACATCCCACATCCCACATCTCACATCCCACATCCCACATCCCACATCTCACATCCCACATCCCACATCTCACATCCCACATCTCACATCTCACATCCCACATCCCACATCTCACATCCCACATCTCACATCCCACATCCCACATCTCACATCCCACATCTCACATCCCACATCTCACATCCCAATATCTCACATCCCACATCTCACATCTCACATCCCACATCTCACATCCCACATCCCACATCTCACATCTCACATCCCACATCTCACATCTCACATCCCACATCCCACATCTCACATCCCAATATCTCACATCCCACATCCCACATCTCACATCCCAATATCTCACATCTCACATCCCACATCCCACATCTCACATCTCACATCCCACATCCCACATCTCACATCCCACATCCCACATGGTGTGAACCAACTGATCATGAATTCTGTCAGTATGTTATGAATACCTCTTCATTCATTGTTCCTTTTGGCTTCATTATCTTTGTTAACACATTACGGTATACATATTTTAGAATCATATTATGAAGCTGCTATGCGATTGTCATACAGACACACAGATAATTATCCAATGACATCTATACTTTGATTATTTACATACACAGATCATCTTATTACATCTGGACAAACGACCTATAGCCCAGGCTACCCTCACAGGGGGAATCTAGGTATGGGGAGAAAATGGGGAACAACCCTTAAAGGAGCATTCTCAAACTTGTATCTATGGCAAATCCAAATTATATCCTCCTCCAGGGCCAGCACCATTGCTGAGAACTGGAGCGCAAGAATGGAGGTGGAGAGGTGACAGCGTATGAATGCGCTATAAATGTCCAACATGGGAATAATCCTGTCCACAGCTTTATTAGGGCATGTGTCAATCAAAATGATTGCAGCAGGTTACAACAGAAGATTCAGCAGCAGCAGTGAGGAGGAACGCTGAGGAGCAGTCAGTGTAGGTAAGAGGTCAAAAATTCAGCAGCAGCAGAGAGGATGGACGCTGAGGAGCTCTCAGTAAAGGTAAGAGGTCAGAAATTCAGCAGCAGGGAAGATGGACACTGAAGAGCTGAAAGTGAAGGTACGAGGTCAGAAATTCAGCAGCAGCAAGGCGGATGAACGCTGAGGAGCTGTCAGTGAAGGCAAGAGGTCAAAAATTCAGCAGCAGCAGGGAGGATGGACGCTGAAGAGCTGTCAGTCAAGGTAAGAGGTCAGAAATGCAGCATCAGCAGCAGGGAGGAGGGACGCTGAGGAGCTGTCAATGAAGGTAAGAGGTCAGAAATGCAGCAGCAGGGAGGATGGACACTGAGGAGCTGCCAGTGAAGGTAAGAAGTCAGAAATGCAGCAGCAGCAGGGAGGAGGGACGCTGAGGAGCTGTCAGTGAAGGTAAGAAGTCAGAAATTCAGCAGCAGCAGGGAGGAGGGACGTTGAGGAGCTGTCAGTGAAGGTACGAGGTCAGAAATTCAGCAGCAGCAGGGAGGATGGACGCTGAGGAGCTGACAGTGAAGGCAAGAGGTCAGAAATTCAGCAGCAGCAGGGAGGATGGACGCTGAAGAGCTGTCAGTCAAGGTAAGAGGTCAGAAATGCAGCAGCAGCAGCAGGGAGGAGGGACGCTGAGGAGCTGTCAATGAAGGTAAGAGGTCAGAAATGCAGCAGCAGGGAGGATGGACACTGAGGAGCTGCCAGTGAAGGTAAGAGGTCAGAAATGCAGCAGCAGCAGGGAGGAGGGACGCTGAGGAGCTGTCAGTGAAGGTAAGAAGTCACAAATTCAGCAGCAGCAGGGAGGATGGACACTGAGGAGCTGTCAGTGAAGGCAAGAGGTCAGAAATTCAGCAGCAGCAGGGAGGATGGACGCTGAAGAGCTGTCAGTCAAGGTAAGAGATCAGAAATGCAGCATCAGCAGGGAGGAGGGACGCTGAGGAGCTGTCAATGAAGGTAAGAGGTCAGAAATGCAGCAGCAGGGAGGATGGACACTGAGGAGCTGCCAGTGAAGGTAAGAGGTCAGAAATGCAGCAGCAGCAGGGAGGAGGGACGCTGAGGAGCTGTCAGTGAAGGTAAGAAGTCAGAAATTCAGCAGCAGCAGGGAGGAGGGACGCTGAGGAGCTGTCAGTGAAGGTAAGAAGTCAGAAATTCAGCAGCAGCAGGGAGGAGGGACGCTGAGGAGCTGTCAATGAAGGTAAGAAGTCAGAAATTCAGCAGCAGCAGGGAGGAGGGACGCTGAGGAGCTGTCAATGAAGGTAAGAGGTCAGAAATGCAGCAGCAGCAGGGAGGAGGGATGCTGAAGAGCTGAAAGTGAAGGTAAGAGCTCAGAAATTCAGCAGCAGGGAGGATGGATGCGGAGGAGATATCAGTCAAAGTAGATGGGCAGATATTCAACAGCAGCAGGGAGGAGGGATACTGAGGAGCTTGTTAATTTTTTTTTTTTTTTTAACCTCCTTTGATCTCATCATTTAGGGTCTTAGACAGAGTAGGGGGGTCTAATGTCCATCACTGACGACCACCCTGGATGGGATCATGTAGATGGAGTCCCACAGATCCTGACTGCCCACAGCCAGCACTCGGGGATGAAGCACTTGATGCCGCTCGGCTGTCACCAGCCAGCGGCTCCTTATTTACAGCGGCGCAGAGACCCGGATCTCCAGCACTTACAGCAGAATAAATGGCTCTTCAGAGAGATTATTTACAGCCACTTCTGCGGCCGGCACAATCCGAGAGCCCCGTGATTGATGCGGACGCTACACAAAGTTTTATATTCAGATCCGTAAACTTATATTCAATGTAAGTAAAAATCTAATCAGCCCGAAGATTCCCGTCTATGGAGAATCATCGCAAAGGAGGCCACCGAACACGGAGAGAAGAGGCCACCGAACATGGAGAGGAGGCAACCGAACACGGAGAGAAGACCACCGAACACGGAAAAGAAGCACCAAACACAGAGAGGAGACCACCGAACACGAAGACGAGGCCACCGAACACGGAGAAGAGGCCACCAAACATGGAGAGGAGACCACCGAACACGGAAAAGAAGCACCAAACATGGAGAGGAGACCACCGAACACAGAGAAGAGGCCACCAAACATGGAGAGGAGACCACCAAACACGGAGAGGAGACCACCGAACACGGAAAAGAAGCACCAAACATGGAGAGGAGACCACCGAACACGGAGAAGAGGCCACCAAACATGGAGAGAAGACCACCAAACACGGAGAGGAGACCACCGAACACGGAAAAGAGGCCACCAAACATGGAGAGGAGGCCACCGAACACAGGGAGGAGGCACCGAACACAGGGAAGAGACCACCGAACATGGAGAAGAGGCCACCAAACACAGAGAGGGGGCCACCGAACACAGGGAAAAGGCACCAAACACAGGGAGGAGACCACCGAACACAGGGAAGAGACCACCGAACATGGAGAAGAGGCCACCAAACACAGAGAGGGGGCCACCGAACACAGGGAAAAGGCACCGAACACAGGGAGGAGACCACCAAACACAGGGAAGAGGCCACCAAACACAGAGAGGAGGCCACTGAACACAGAGAAGAGGCCACTGAACAAAGAGAGGAGGCCACCAAACACAGAGAAGAGGCCACTAAACTCAGAGAGGAGGCCATTGAACATAAAGAGGAGGCACTGAACGGGACTAGTCAAGGGCTACAGATGACTGTCTCTTGTAATTAGTTTGGGGCTGATTTGATTCATTCTGAGTAAATTTAGTGCAAATCTAAAGTGTCTATGTGTCACGCTCCCCGGGTCCTTGGCTCCCCTCCCCGGGTCCTCCGCTCCGCTCCCCGGGTCCTCAGCCCCGCTCCCCGGCTCACCTGCCACGCTCCCCGGGTCCTTGGCTCCGGTGCCCGTCCTTCCCAGGCCCCCTGGTCCCCGATCGCGGCGCCCGACGGCTTCCCAGGCCCTGGCCGGCTCCCCTGCGTCCTCTTCTCAGCCTCCTTCCCTGGCTTCTGGCACCCGGGCTGCGCGCATGCGCATTAGGGCGCGCGCGGTCACTGACCCTTTCTTAAAGGGCCAGCGTCCATTAACAGGAAATGAGGCTAAACAGGTACAGGGTATAAAGGGGTGTATTGTCCAAGAGGGCGGGGCCTGATCTTCGTGTTTTCCAAGCTAGGAGTCAGGTCTCCTTGTGTCTTCGTGCCATACTCACGTATCTCTCTTCTAGAGCTGATCCTGCCTCGCCATCCGGTCCTGCTGAATCCCGAACCCCGCACCCTGTCCGTCTGCCATCTGACAGTCCGTACCATCTCGGATCCCTGCGGTGACCCGTCATCTCGCTCCAAAAGGTTCCGGACCCCGCCTGACATCACCTCGGCTTCCGAACCTGAGCTACGTCACCCGGACTACCATCCGTGACTCCGTGGTCCCAGGGACTCCTTCGTTACATTCACTTGCACGGACTGTTCTACTGCCCATACTGCTGCAGCTACCGGACTCCTTACCACCATCTTAGAGTTCGGCCCAGTGGATCCACCTCCTGGGTCTGCCCGACCGCCTGGCCCTGACAGTAAGATCAGGCCATGGATCCCGCTGCAGCACTAGCGGCCTTGCAAGAGGAACTCCAACGCCAGCGTGAAGTCCAGACCCGCATGCTGAACTTTATGACGTCTGTGGACACCCGCCTGACCACGCTACAAGCGGCAGTCACGTCTTCAACACCCCAAGCCGCCACTAGTCGAGCCACGTCCCCCGCTCCCGTGGCTGCCTCTTCGGATGCTTCCCGACTGCGTTTGGCCTCACCACCCCGGTACGCCGGAGATCCCAAGACCTGCAGGGGGTTTATAAACCAATGCTCCCTCCATTTCACGCAGCTGCCACATCTGTTTGCCTCCGACCAAGCCAAGGTCGCCTTCATCATGTCTCACCTGGAGGGCGAGGCACTGGCGTGGATGAACCCGTTGTGGGAGAAGGAGGATCCTATGACCAAGGATCTTCAAGAGTTCCTGCAGGCCTTTCGCAGCACCTTTGACGAGCCGGGACGCGCCTCTGCGTCTGCTTCATCCCTTCTCCGATTACGTCAAGGAACACTGACGGTGGGCCAATACGCCATCCGTTTCCGCACTTTGGCTTCAGAACTCGGGTGGAATAATGAGGCCCTAACAGCCGCCTTCTGGGAAGGACTCTCGAGTCGCATCAAAGATGAGTTGGCGGGTCGTGACGTGCCCTCCACCCTAGATGCCCTGATTGCCCTAGCAACTTGAGTGGACATTCGTTTTCAGGAGCGCTCCAAAGAGCTGTCTCGTGAGAGACGTCCGGTACGGCATTCTTCTCCTCCACAGAAGCCCTCCGTACCTCAGTCATCAACAGCTGGGATTCCCGTCCACGAGCCCATGCAGATCGACCGAGTACGACAGTCTGAACAACGTCGAGCAGAGCGGCTCGCCAAGGGTCTCTGCTTTTACTGCGGAGAGGGAACACACCTCCTACGCTCCTGTCCAGAAAGGCCGGGAAACTCCAAAGCCTAGGGTTGGTAGGAGAGGCCACCCTAGGTGCTGGGACTCTCTCAGACCCGGTTATGTGGACTGTGCAAGTGTCAACGGGAGAGACGCGCTTCACGGCTGAGGCATACCTCGATTCTGGAGCAGCAGGCAATTTCATCCAGCAGGCCACTGTGGACAAGTACCAGCTGCCTGTTACTCTACTCGAGAAGCCCCTAGTGATTGCCTCTGTGGATGGGAGACCCCTCTCTGATACCATCTCCTGGGTCACCAGACCGGTCGAACTGCGTATCGGTGCCCTGCACACCGAGAACATCGCTCTCTACGTTCTTCCACACATGTCCCATCAAATCCTGCTGGGACTTCCCTGGTTGCGGACACACGAACCATCAGTCAGCTGGGGTACTGGCGAGATCACCCGATGGGGTCCTGCTTGTCATGAGAAGTGTCTGAAGTCCATACAACCCATCCGACGACCTCCGGTTCCAGAGAACCTACCGGAACTGCCCTCGGCCTATTGGTCCTTCGCAAACGTTTTTGACAAGAAGGAGTCTGAGGTACTTCCGCCACACCGTCCCTACGATTGTGCCATCGACCTGCTCCCAGGAACAACACCACCTCGAGGACGGATATATCCGTTGTCTCCCGCCGAAACCAGGGCCATGTCTACCTACATCACAGAGAGCCTGGCAAAGGGATTCATCCGGAGATCCTCCTCTCCTGCGGGAGCCGGCTTCTTCTTCGTTAAGAAGAAAGAGGGTGACCTACGCCCATGCATCGACTACCGGGGTCTGAATCAGATCACCGTCAAAAACAAGTACCCTCTGCCGCTCATCCCCGAATTGTTCGACCGGCTCAGAGGAGCCCGTGTGTTCACCAAGCTGGATCTGCGGGGTGCCTACAACCTAGTTCGTATCCGCTCTGGGGACGAATGGAAGACCGCGTTTAATACTCGCGATGGGCACTATGAATACTGCGTGATGCCCTTCGGCTTGTGTAACGCACCAGCAGTCTTCCAAGAATTGGTGAACGACATATTCCGGGACCTCCTCTACATCTGTGTAGTAGTTTATCTGGATGACATCCTTATCTACTCTCCGGACCTCCAGACCCACAGAGAGAACGTACAGCTGGTTCTACAAAGACTGAGAGAGAATCGTCTCTACACCAAATATGAGAAGTGTGTCTTTGAGCAGTCTTCTCTTCCTTTCCTGGGATACATCATCTCGGGTACTGGACTGCAGATGGATCCAAAGAAGGTCTCCTCCATTCTCAACTGGCCTCCCCCTTCTGGACTGAAGGCAATCCAACGGTTCCTGGGATTCGCCAACTACTACCGCCAGTTTATCCCTCACTTCTCTGCCCAGACTGCTCCTCTCTCCGCTTTGACCAAAAAGGAGGCTAATCCTAAGGACTGGTCACCTGCGGTCGACGCCGCGTTTTGCTCACTGAAGCGAGCATTTGCCTCCGCTCCTGTACTCCACCGTCCGGAGTTAAACCGCCAGTTCACCTTGGAGGTGGATGCCTCCTCCTCGGGAGCCGGAGCAGTGCTCATGCAGAAGTCCTCCTCCGGCAAGATGGTGACTTGCGGTTTTTTCTCCAAGAGCTTCTCAGCGCCTGAACGTAATTACACCATCGGTGACCGAGAACTATTGGCGGTCAAACTGGCTCTGGAGGAGTGGCGCTACCTCCTGGAAGGAGCAGTGTACCCTGTGATTATCTACACGGACCACAAGAACCTGGAATACTTGCGGTCCGCTCAGCGACTGAACCCACGGCAAGCCAGGTGGTCCTTATTCTTTGCCAGGTTTGACTTCCAGCTCCATTTCCGACCCGCGGACAAGAACGTACGTGCTGATGCCTTGTCTAGGTTTTTCATGCCCATGGAGCAGGAGGAAGAGACTACCCAACCTATCATCTCTCCTAGCAAGATCATTTCGGTGGCCCCTGTCACCCTGGCCCAGATACCGCCCGGAAAGACCTATGTCTCTGAGACTGACAGACAAAAAGTGTTACACTGGGGTCATGCCTCAAAAACAGCCGGTCATGCAGGCCAGAAGAGAACATGGGGTGCGATTGTACGCCATTACTGGTGGCCATCCCTTCGCACGGACGTCGCTGCTTTTGTCTCTGCCTGCTCCTCTTGTGCCAGGAACAAGACGCCCAAACACCTGCCCTATGGCCGTCTTCTGCCTCTGCCGATACCCTCTGTTCCGTGGCAACACATAGCGATGGATTTTATTACGGACTTGCCATTATCCTCTGGACACACAGTCATATGGGTCGTGGTGGACCGGTTCTCCAAAATGGCTCACTTCATCCCCATGGCTGGACTGCCCTCTGCTCAGGAACTCGCGGAAGCCTATATCCATCACATCTTCCGCTTGCATGGCTTTCCATCCCACATCGTGTCCGACAGAGGAACTCAGTTCACCTCCCGCTTCTGGAGGGCGCTCTGCAAACATCTGGGAGTAACTCTGGACTTTTCTTCCGCATACCATCCTCAGTCTAATGGCCAAGTGGAGAGGGTCAATCAAATCTTGACATCCTTCTTACGTCATTATGTCAACGCCCATCACGACGACTGGTCCATGCTTCTGCCTTGGGCTGAATTCTCACATAACCACCACATCAGTGAGTCGTCCTCCAAATCTCCCTTCCATGTCGTTTATGGACTTCAGCCCTCCGTTCCATTGCCTATATCCCCTTCTTCGGATGTCCCTGCGGCTGATACTGTAGCCCGTGACTTCGCTACCATTTGGGACTCTGTCAAGGCGTCCCTTGGACGCGCTTCCCAGCGGATGAAGAAACACGCTGACAAGAGGCGTCTGGACCCTCCGTGTTTCTCTCCTGGTGACCTGGTCTGGCTTGCTTCCCAGTACATCCGATTGAAGATACCTTCCTACAAGCTGGGCCCTCGCTACATCGGGCCGTTTAAGGTCCTCTGCAAGATCAATGAGGTCTCCTACAAGCTACAGCTCCCGGCCACGATGAGGATACCCAACTCATTCCACGTCTCTCTGCTCAAGCCGGTTGTCCTTGGTCCCTTCTCCGCTGCTGCCAGTCCGGCTCCTCCACCTATTGCCGATGACGACATCTATGCGGTAAGGGATATCGTGGCCATGAAGACTGTTCGAGGCCGACAGTTCTTCCTGGTGGACTGGGAGGGGTATGGTCCTGAGGATAGGTCCTGGGAGCCCAGGGAGAACGTGGGCACTCCTCTGATCCGTGCCTTCATGTCCCGGTTGCGGGGAGGGGGGCGTGGGGGGGGGGGTACTGTCACGCTCCCCGGGTCCTTGGCTCCCCTCCCCGGGTCCTCCGCTCCGCTCCCCGGGTCCTCAGCCCCGCTCCCCGGCTCACCTGCCACGCTCCCCGGGTCCTTGGCTCCGGTGCCCGTCCTTCCCAGGCCCCCTGGTCCCCGATCGCGGCGCCCGACGGCTTCCCAGGCCCTGGCCGGCTCCCCTGCGTCCTCTTCTCAGCCTCCTTCCCTGGCTTCTGGCACCCGGGCTGCGCGCATGCGCATTAGGGCGCGCGCGCGGTCACTGACCCTTTCTTAAAGGGCCAGCGTCCATTAACAGGAAATGAGGCTAAACAGGTACAGGGTATAAAGGGGTGTATTGTCCAAGAGGGCGGGGCCTGATCTTCGTGTTTTCCAAGCTAGGAGTCAGGTCTCCTTGTATCTTCTTGCCATACTCACGTATCTCTCTTCTAGAGCTGATCCTGCCTCGCCATCCGGTCCTGCTGAATCCCGAACCCCGCACCCTGTCCGTCTGCCATCTGACAGTCCGTACCATCTCGGATCCCTGCGGTGACCCGTCATCTCGCTCCAAAAGGTTCCGGACCCCGCCTGACATCACCTCGGCTTCCGAACCTGAGCTACGTCACCCGGACTACCATCCGTGACTCCGTGGTCCCAGGGACTCCTTCGTTACATTCACTTGCACGGACTGTTCTACTGCCCATACTGCTGCAGCTACCGGACTCCTTACCACCATCTTAGAGTTCGGCCCAGTGGATCCACCTCCTGGGTCTGCCCGACCGCCTGGCCCTGACACTATGTAACGCCCCTGGACTAGTCAGGTCGTCACAGGGTACTGCACGCTCTTTATCTTGAGTGCAGGACTCAACCCCCCATGGTTCTGGGTTCCCAACTTGCAGCACTGCCTCCATCAACATCCAAAAATCCCAATCACACCTCGCACCACACCCTGTCAGGCACACCAGTGGGCTGCTCGAGCAGGAATAGGGCCGCCCACCTAGGGGTCAGGCAGGGAGGTGGGAGGTGACAAGTGAGTTCTGTGGTAGCCCTCGAGCAATGAGGAGCTCGGAGGAAGTGTGTGGCTCCTGGGGAGAAGTAGATTGGGTTGCAGACGGTGGTGTGGACCCGGAGGAGTTGGAGACCCGGTCGCGGGATATTGCGACTGGGTGCCTGGCTAGTCTTGGAGGACGGTCAGCAGCAGTACAATAGCCAGGCAGGGACCGAAAGCACGTCGGGGTACTGGACCCTAGGTCGGGGAGAGGCTTCAAGCAACACGGTAATTAACCTGCGGAGGACAGGGCCTTTATAGACTGTTCCCACGAAGCTCAGAGATCGGGGGCACTAGCGCAACGAGGGGATAGGGCTTTCCAAGCATAGTGGCCCACTGAAATCCCAAGCGTGAGCTCCTGAGAGCAAGCTCCTCTGCTACTCATAGAGGGGAGCGGGGCCCGGAAAGCTCCAAGCTTACGGGCCCACTTGGACACTACTAAAATTTGTGCATGGAGGCAGGCCATAGACCACCAGGCAGTGCTGCAGGGGATGGGACCCAGACGAGCTCCCAAGAGGGCAGCGGCACCCAAAGACTTGGTTTACCACGTTGTCAGCATCTGCTTTCTTCTGAGTGGGTACCTGATTAACCCCTGCAACCAGCGAGCCTGTGCTCCCCCTGCAATCCATCCCACCATCCAGGGTCCTGGGGCCTTTCCCTACCCGTGGAGGGTAACATCATCTACCTGCCCCCACGCCATCACCCCGGGTACTCCCAACGGCAGTGGCGGTACTCCCTATTACTGCACACCACGGGTGGCGTCACAAACTATCGAATCCCCTGTAAATAATCCCCCTTTACATTTTAGAGTGACCCTGAGCCCCTGGGTCGGGAGACCCTCGAGCCACGAGTAGCGACACCCGGATCCGAGTGGTTCAACCGCTGCTGGGGCGGTACACTTAAAGAGTCATTTATTAAGCTCTGAGGTGTCTCCAGACCCCAATGTGACACGATGCACCCCAAATGAGGCATAGTAAGCTCCAAAATATCCAGAGACTACAAGGAGTCAGCAGAGAAATGGTCACGGAGCTTTTATTTCATGAATCCCTTCCTGTCCCCGCAGAGATTTATTACGATTAGTGAAGAATTACAAGAATTTTAGGTAAACTGTTAAGACCCTCTGTACCCGGCGCTTAGCCCCACGTATCCCCCAAACCTCAGCCCCCCCGCCCCCACACACCTGACTGTTTACATTGTATTCTGTTCTTATTTTGAAATTTGTATCAATATTTATCCCTTAGAACACAATGTAACGGATGGTGATGAATGCAGATACTATGTATGATCCACCCTGAGATCGGCGGTGGGTACTCCCAGCCGTTGGGGGTCTCCAGCTCATGTCTGCATGTATCTGAGTGTTGCTGGATACAGAACTTAAATACAAAGTTTAAACTTGGGGAAAAAGAAGAAAGTTTTCATGAATTATCATAAGCGGCAGTGGTGATTGCGATGATCCTCACGCAGCGGCCATGTAAATGACGATCCACGGGGACGAGGAGAAGATTCGTCTGCACTTATAATGCAATGAGCGGGCGGAGGAGCCGCAGGGGACGGGGAAGACGCCTCCGACCACAGCCCGCCATATAGCAGAGGCCACACCGCGAGCCCCAGCAATCCATTATCATCTATGTGCAGGAGCCACAGGGGACGGGGAAGACGCCTCCGACCAGAGGCCTCCATATAGCAGAGTCCTCCATATATATACATATACAGTGCCTACAAGTAGTCTTCAACCCCCTGCAGATTTAGCAGGTTACACATTCGGAATAACTTGGCATTGTGACATTTGGACTGTAGATCAGCCTGGAAGTGTGAAATGCAGCAAAAAAGAATGTTATTTCTTTTTTTATTTTTTTTTTAAATTGTGAAAAGTTTATTCAGAGGGTCATTTATTATTCAACCCCTCAATCCACCAGAATTCTGTTTGGTTCCCCTAAAGTATTAAGAAGTATTTCAGGCACAAAGAACAATGAGCTTCACATGTTTGGATTAATTATCTCTTTTTCCAGCCTTTTCTGACTAATTAAGACCCTCCCCAAACTTGTGAACAGCACTCATACTTGGTCAACATGGGAAAGACAAAGGAGCATTGCAAGGCCATCAGAGACAAGATCGTGGAGGGTCACAAGGCTGGCAAGGGGTACAAAACCCTTTCCAAGGAGTTGGGCCTACCTGTCTCCACTGTTGGGAGCATCATCCGGAAGTGGAAGGCTTATGGAACTACTGTTAGCCTTCCACGGCCTGGACAGCCTTTGAAAGTTTCCACCCGTGCCGAGGCCAGGCTTGTCCGAAGAGTCAAGACTAACCCAAGGACAACAAGGAAGGAGCTCCGGGAAGATCTCATGGCAGTGGGGACATTGGTTTCAGTCAACACCATAAGTAACGTACTCCACCGCAATGGTCTCCGTTCCAGACGAGCCCGTAAGGTACCTTTACTTTCAAAGCGTCATGTCAAGGCTCGTCTACTGTTTGCTCATGATCACTTGGAGGACTCTGAGACAGACTGGTTCAAGGTTCTCTGGTCTGATGAGACCAAGATCGAGATCTTTGGTGCCAACCACACACGTGACGTTTGGAGACTGGATGGCACTGCATACGACCCCAAGAATACCATCCCTACAGTCAAGCATGGTGGTGGCAGCATCATGCTGTGGGGCTGTTTCTCAGCCAAGGGGCCTGGCCATCTGGTCCGCATCCATGGGAAGATGGATAGCACGGCCTACCTGGAGATTTTGGCCAAGAACCTCCGCTCCTCCATCAAGGATCTTAAGATGGGTCGTCATTTCATCTTCCAACAAGACAACGACCCAAAGCACACAGCCAAGAAAACCAAGGCCTGGTTCAAGAGGGAAAAAATCAAGGTGTTGCAGTGGCCTAGTCAGTCTCCTGACCTTAACCCAATTGAAAACTTGTGGAAGGAGCTCAAGATTAAAGTCCACATGAGACACCCAAAGAACCTAGATAACTTGGAGAAGATCTGCATGGAGGAGTGGGCCAAGATAACTCCAGAGACCTGTGCCGGCCTGATCGAGTCTTATAAAAGACGATTATTAGCTGTAATTGCAAACAAGGGTTATTCCACAAAATATTAAACCTAGGGGTTGAATAATAATTGACCCACACTTTTATGTTGAAAATTTATTAAAATTTAACTGAGCAACATAACTTGTTGGTTTGTAAGATTTATGCATCTGTTAATAAATCCTGCTCTTGTTTGAAGTTTGCATCTTATCAAACCTGCTAAATCTGCAGGGGGTTGAATACTACTTGTAGGCACTGTATAGCAGAGGCCACACCGCGAGCCCCAGCAATCCATTATCATCTATGTGGAGGAGCCCTGCTGAGATACCGGGGGCGATCACACAGCCACCATTATCTGCAATAACAGCGCACCTCATAATGCACCCCACACTTATCCTGAAGAAAACAGCTACAAAGGAATACAAAGAAAGCACCAGCACTCTCCTACACTGAATGCATACATTGTGACTGTATAGAAGACTATTCTTACGTCATAGACATAGTTATAAGTGTTTGTAAGGTATAATCAGGAAATAATAACATCATTTTGAATAATATCAAGAAGCAATTATCCTACTGTGTGATAAATTACAAAGTAATAGCATTATACAATAATAATCCATAAAAGTGCTACTTGTAATACCGCTCCTGACCACATGGTGCGCTGTTATGTGATAGAACCAGTGATAAGTGTTACATGTAATACCGCTCCTGACCACATGGTGCGCTGTTATGTGATAGAGCCAGTGATAAGTGTTACATGTAATACCGCTCCTGACCACATGGTGCGCTGTTATCTGATAGAACCAGTGATAAGTGTTACATGTAATACCGCTCCTGACCACATGGTGCGCTGTTATGTGATAGAACCAGTGATAAGTGTTACATGTAATACCGCTCCTGACCACATGGTGTGCTGTTATGTGATAGAACCAGTGATAAGTGTTACATGTAATACTGCTCCTGACCACATGGTGCGCTGTTATGTGATAGAACCAGTGATAAGTGTTACATGTAATACCGCTCCTGACCACATGGTGTGCTGTTATGTGATAGAACCAGTGATCAGTGTTACATGTAATACCGCTCCTGACCACATGGTGCGCTGTTATGTGATAGAACCAGTGATAAGTGTTACATGTAATACCGCTCCTGACCACATGGTGTGCTGTTATGTGATAGAGCCAGTGATAAGTGTTACATGTAATACCGCTCCTGACCACATGGTGTGCTGTTATGTGATAGAGCCAGTGATAAGTGTTACATGTAATACCGCTCCTGACCACATGGTGTGCTGTTATGTGATAGAACCAGTGATAAGTGTTACATGTAATACTGCTCCTGACCACATGGTGTGCTGTTATGTGATAGAACCAGTGATAAGTGTTACAGGTAATACCGCTCCTGACCACATGGTGTGCTGTTATGTGATAGAACCAGTGATAAGTGTTACATGTAATACCGCTCCTGATCACATGGTGCGCTGTTATGTGATAGAACCAGTGATAAGTGCTACATGTAATACCACTCCTGACCACATGGTGTGCTGTTATGTGATAGAACCAGTGATAAGTGTTACATGTAATACTGCTCCTGACCACATGGTGCGCTGTTATGTAATAGAACCAGTGATAAGTGTTACATGTAATACTGCTCCTGACCACATGGTGTGCTGTTATGTGATAGAACCAGTGATAAGTGCTACATGTAATACTGCTCCTGACCACATGGTGTGCTGTTATGTGATAGAACCAGTGATAAGTGTTACATGTAATACTGCTCCTGACCACATGGTGCGCTGTTATGTAATAGAACCAGTGATAAGTGTTACATGTAATACTGCTCCTGACCACATGGTGCGCTGTTATGTAATAGAACCAGTGATAAGTGTTACATGTAATACTGCTCCTGACCACATGGTGTGCTGTTATGTGATAGAACCAGTGATAAGTGCTACATGTAATACCACTCCTGACCACATGGTGTGCTGTTATGTGATAGAACCAGTGATAAGTGTTACATGTAATACTGCTCCTGACCACATGGTGCGCTGTTATGTAATAGAACCAGTGATAAGTGTTACATGTAATACCGCTCCTGACCACATGGTGTGCTGTTATGTGATAGAACCAGTGATAAGTGTTACATGTAATACTGCTCCTGACCACATGGTGTGCTGTTATGTGATAGAACCAGTGATAAGTGTTACATGTAATACTGCTCCTGACCACATGGTGCGCTGTTATGTGATAGAGCCAGTGATAAGTGTTACATGTAATACTGCTCCTGACCACATGGTGCGCTGTTATGTGATAGAACCAGTGATAAGTGTTACATGTAATACTGCTCCTGACCACATGGTGCGCTGTTATGTGATAGAACCAGTGCTAAGTGTTACAGGTAATACCGCTCCTGACCACATGGTGCGCTGTTATGTGATAGAACCAGTGATAAGTGTTACATGTAATACCGCTCCTGACCACATGGTGCGCTGTTATGTGATAGAACCAGTGATAAGTGTTACATGTAATACCGCTCCTGACCACATGGTGTGCTGTTATGTGATAGAACCAGTGATAAGTGTTACATGTAATACTGCTCCTGACCACATGGTGCGCTGTTATGTGATAGAACCAGTGATAAGTGTTACATGTAATACTGCTCCTGACCACATGGTGCGCTGTTATGTGATAGAACCAGTGATAAGTGTTACATGTAATACCGCTCCTGACCACATGGTGCGCTGTTATGTGATAGAACCAGTGATAAGTGTTACATGTAATACCGCTCCTGACCACATGGTGTGCTGTTATGTGATAGAACCAGTGATAAGTGTTACATGTAATACTGCTCCTGACCACATGGTGCGCTGTTATGTGATAGAACCAGTGATAAGTGTTACATGTAATACCGCTCCTGACCACATGGTGCGCTGTTATGTGATAGAACCAGTGATAAGTGTTACATGTAATACCGCTCCTAACCACATGGTGTGCTGTTATCTGATAGAACCAGTGATAAGTGTTACATGTAATACCCCTCCTGACCACATGGTGCGCTGTTATGTGATAGAACCAGTGATAAGTGTTACATGTAATACCGCTCCTGACCACATGGTGTGCTGTTATGTGATAGAACCAGTGATAAGTGTTACATGTAATACTGCTCCTGACCACATGGTGTGCTGTTATGTGATAGAACCAGTGATAAGTGTTACATGTAATACTGCTCCTGACCACATGGTGCGCTGTTATGTGATAGAACCAGTGATAAGTGTTACATGTAATACTGCTCCTGACCACATGGTGTGCTGTTATGTGATAGAACCAGTGATAAGTGTTACATGTAATACTGCTCCTGACCACATGGTGTGCTGTTATGTGATAGAACCAGTGATAAGTGTTACATGTAATACTGCTCCTGACCACATGGTGCGCTGTTATGTGATAGAGCCAGTGATAAGTGTTACATGTAATACTGCTCCTGACCACATGGTGCGCTGTTATGTGATAGAACCAGTGATAAGTGTTACATGTAATACTGCTCCTGACCACATGGTGCGCTGTTATGTGATAGAACCAGTGCTAAGTGTTACAGGTAATACCGCTCCTGACCACATGGTGCGCTGTTATGTGATAGAACCAGTGATAAGTGTTACATGTAATACCGCTCCTGACCACATGGTGCGCTGTTATGTGATAGAACCAGTGATAAGTGTTACATGTAATACTGCTCCTGACCACATGGTGCGCTGTTATGTGATAGAACCAGTGATAAGTGTTACATGTAATACCGCTCCTGACCACATGGTGCGCTGTTATGTGATAGAACCAGTGATAAGTGTTACATGTAATACTGCTCCTGACCACATGGTGCGCTGTTATGTGATAGAACCAGTGATAAGTGTTACATGTAATACCGCTCCTGACCACATGGTGCGCTGTTATGTGATAGAACCAGTGATAAGTGCTACATGTAATACCGCTCCTGACCACATGGTGTGCTGTTATGTGATAGAACCAGTGATAAGTGTTACATGTAATACCTCTCCTGACCACATGGTGCGCTGTTATGTGATAGAACCAGTGATAAGTGTTACATGTAATACCGCTCCTGACCACATGGTGTGCTGTTATGTGATAGAACCAGTGATCAGTGTTACATGTAATACCGCTCCTGACCACATGATGCGCTGTTATGTGATAGAACCAGTGATAAGTGTTACATGTAATACCGCTCCTGACCACATGGTGCGCTGTTATGTGATAGAACCAGTGATAAGTGTTACATGTAATACCGCTCCTGACCACATGGTGCGCTGTTATGTGATAGAACCAGTGATCAGTGTTACATGTAATACCGCTCCTGACCACTTGGTGCGCTGTTATGTGATAGAACCAGTGATAAGTGTTACATGTAATACCGCTCCTTAGAACCAGTGATAAGTGTTACATGTAATACCGCTCCTTAGAACCAGTGATAAGTGTTACATGTAATACCGCTCCTGACCACATGGTGCGCTGTTATGTGATAGAACCAGTGATAAGTGTTACATGTAATACCGCTCCTGACCACATGGTGCGCTGTTATGTGATAGAACCAGTGATAAGTGTTACAGGTAATACCGCTCCTGACCACATGGTGCGCTGTTATGTGATAGAACCAGTGATAAGTGTTACATGTAATACCTCTCCTGACCACATGGTGCGCTGTTATGTGATAGAACCAGTGATAAGTGTTACATGTAATTCCTCTCCTGACCACATGGTGCGCTGTTATGTGACAGAACCAGTGATAAGTGTTACATGTAATACCGCTCCTGACCACATGGTGCGCTGTTATGTGATAGAACCAGTGATAAGTGTTACATGTAATACCGCTCCTGACCACATGGTGCGCTGTTATGTGATAGAACCAGTGATAAGTGTTACAGGTAATACCGCTCCTGACCACATGGTGCGCTGTTATGTGATAGAACCAGTGATAAGTGTTACATGTAATACCGCTCCTGACCACATGGTGCGCTGTTATGTGATAGAACCAGTGATAAGTGTTACAGGTAATACCGCTCCTGACCACATGGTGCGCTGTTATGTGATAGAACCAGTGATAAGTGTTACATGTACTACCGCTCCTGACCACATGGTGCGCTGTTATGTGATAGAACCAGTGATAAGTGTTACATGTAATACTGCTCCTGACCACATGGTGTGCTGCTATGTGATAGAACCAGTGATAAGTGTTACATGTAATACCGCTCCTGACCACATGGTGTGCTGTTATGTGATAGAACCAGTGATAAGTGTTACATGTAATACCGCTCCTGACCACATGGTGTGCTGTTATGTGATAGAACCAGTGATAAGTGTTACATGTAATACCTCTCCTGACCACATGGTGCGCTGTTATGTGATAGAACCAGTGATAAGTGTTACATGTAATACCGCTCCAGACCACATGGTGCGCTGTTATGTGATAGAACCAGTGATAAGTGTTACATGTAATACCTCTCCTGACCACATGGTGCGCTGTTATGTGATAGAACCAGTGATAAGTGTTACATGTAATACCTCTCCTGACCACATGGTGCGCTGTTATGTGATAGAACCAGTGATAAGTGTTACATGTAATTCCGCTCCAGACCACATGGTGTGCTGTTATGTGATAGAACCAGTGATAAATGTTACATGTAATACCGCTCCTGACCACATGGTGTGCTGTTCTGTGATAGAACCAGTGATAAGTGTTACATGTAATACCGCTCCTGACCACATGGTGCGCTGTTCTGTGATAGAACCAGTGATAAGTGTTACATGTAATACCGCTCCTGACCACATGGTGTGCTGTTATGTGATAGAACCAGTGATAAGTGTTACATGTAATACCGCTCCTGACCACATGGTGCGCTGTTATGTGATAGAACCAGTGATAAGTGTTACATGTAATACCTCTCCTGACCACATGGTGCGCTGTTATGTGATAGAACCAGTGATAAGTGTTACATGTAATACCGCTCCTGACCACATGGTGTGCTGTTATGTGATAGAACCAGTGATAAGTGTTACATGTAATACCGCTCCTGACCACATGGTGTGCTGTTATGTGATAGAACCAGTGATAAGTGTTACATGTAATACCGCTCCTGACCACATGGTGCGCTGTTATGTGACAGAACCAGTGATAAGTGTTACATGTAATACCGCTCCTGACCACATGGTGTGCTGTTATGTGATAGAACCAGTGATAAGTGTTACATGTAATACCGCTCCTAACCACATGGTGCGCTGTTATGTGATAGAGCCAGTGATAGTGTTACATGTAATACCGCTCCTGACCACATGGTGCACTGTTATGTGATAGAACCAGTGATAAGTGTTACATGTAATACCGCTCCTGACCACATGGTGCGCTGTTATGTGATAGAACCAGTGATAAGTGTTACATGTAATACCTCTCCTGACCACATGGTGCGCTGTTATGTGATAGAACCAGTGATAAGTGTTACATGTAATACCGCTCCTGACCACATGGTGCGCTGTTATGTGATAGAACCAGTGATAAGTGTTACATGTAATACCGCTCCTGACCACATGGTGCGCTGTTATGTGATAGAACCAGTGATAACTGTTACATGTAATACCGCTCCTGACCACATGGTGCGCTGTTATGTGAGAGAACCAGTGATAACTGTTACATGTAATACCGCTCCTGACCACATGTTGCGCTGTTATGTGATAGAACCAGTGATAACTGTTACATGTAATACCGCTCCTGACCACATGGTGCGCTGTTATGTGAGAGAACCAGTGATAACTGTTACATGTAATACCGCTCCTGACCACATGTTGCGCTGTTATGTGATAGAACCAATGATAACTGTTACATGTAATACCGCTCCTGACCACATGGTGCGCTGTTATGTGAGAGAACCAGTGATAACTGTTACATGTAATACCGCTCCTGACCACATGGTGCGCTGTTATGTGAGAGAACCAGTGATAACTGTTACATGTAATACCGCTCCTGACCACATGGTGCGCTGTTATGTGATAGAACCAGTGATAAGTGTTACATGTAATACCGCTCCTGACCACATGGTATGCTGTTATGTGACAGAACCAGTGATAAGTGTAACATGTAATACCGCTCCTGACCACATGGTGGGCTGTTATGTGATAGAACCAGTGATAACTGTTACATGTAATACCGCTCCTGACCACATGGTGCGCTGTTATGTGAGAGAACCAGTGATAACTGTTACATGTAATACCGCTCCTGACCACATGTTGCGCTGTTATGTGATAGAACCAGTGATAACTGTTACATGTAATACCGCTCCTGACCACATGGTGCGCTGTTATGTGATAGAACCAGTGATAAGTGTTACATGTAATACCGCTCCTGACCACATGGTATGCTGTTATGTGACAGAACCAGTGATAAGTGTTACATGTAATACCGCTCCTGACCACATGGTGCGCTGTTATGTGATAGAACCAGTGATAACTGTTACATGTAATACCGCTCCTGACCACATGGTGCGCTGTTATGTGAGAGAACCAGTGATAACTGTTACATGTAATACCGCTCCTGACCACATGTTGCGCTGTTATGTGATAGAACCAGTGATAACTGTTACATGTAATACTGCTCCTGACCACATGGTGCGCTGTTATGTGATAGAACCAGTGATAAATGTTACATGTAATACCGCTCCTGACCACATGGTGCGCTGTTATGTGATAGAACCAGTGATAAGTGTTACATGTAATACCGCTCCTGACCACATGGTGCGCTGTTATGTGACAGAACCAGTGATAAGTGTAACATGTAATACCGCTCCTGGCCACATGGTGCGCTGTTATGTGATAGAACCAGTGATAAGTGTTACATGTAATACCGCTCCTGACCACATGGTGCGCTGTTATGTGATAGAACCAGTGATAAGTGTTACATGTAATACCGCTCCTGACCACATGGTGCGCTGTTATGTGATAGAACCAGTGATAAGTGTTACATGTAATACCGCTCCTGACCACATGGTGCGCTGTTATGTGATAGAACCAGTGATAAGTGTTACATGTAATACTGCTCCTGACCACATGGTGTGCTGTTATGTGATAGAACCAGTGATAAGTGTTACATGTAATACCGCTCCTGACCACATGGTGTGCTGTTATGTGATAGAACCAGTGATAAGTGTTACATGTAATACCGCTCCTGACCACATGGTGTGCTGTTATGTGACAGAACCAGTGATAAGTGTTACATGTAATACCGCTCCTGACCACATGGTGCGCTGTTATGTGATAGAACCAGTGATAAGTGTTACATGTAATACTGCTCCTGACCACATGGTGTGCTGTTATGTGATAGAACCAGTGATAAGTGTTACATGTAATACCGCTCCTGACCACATGGTGTGCTGTTATATTTCACATGTGACGCTGCTATCCATTAAATAACCTTTGGTACCCATACTGTAGCCCTCTCTGATCGTATTGTGGTGTTTTGAATATGATCTTGTATAAAGACGCAAAGTGGATTTTTTTTTGTATAAATATCATTATATTCAGCCATTTTTCTTTTCCTTTTTTCGGCTATTTCTTTCGGCTAATTTTAGATCGTGTTGAAGGATTATCGTCAATTAGCTGCGCGTTCTCCTGTGTGTGATCTCCGTCTGTAGCGGGATCCTGCTGTGCGGGGTTTATGTGCTCCCATTAATCAGTGCCACACAGCGACCACTCATAGATTTATACAGTGCGTTTCATCCCCAGCGGAGGATTCTGGGTGGTTATATATTCCCCGCTGCTATATCCCCCTATTCCCTCCAATTTATACTACGTAGGGTCGGATATTATAATCAGGCAGGAAATGAGAAATGGACATGAAAATACTGGAAAGGAACAGACATCGTGGCCTATCACCAAAGTGACACATTGTATCAGTATATACCGCATGGAGCATGCAATATACAGAGAATCCAGGAATCAAAGGGAGAGAAAGTGACCATAACCCCAAAATACAGGAACCACAGGAGAGACATGAAGAGTGGAAATGACTGCAGCTCAGGAGCCATCAAAGGAGACCGAAGAGAAGAAGAAGCTCACAAAATACCAGAGGAACCTTCTGAAAAATGAATATGAAACAAACCTGCAACTTATACAGCATAGAAAAGAGAAATTATAGGAAATGGAGAGGAACCAACAAACGAAAAGAGAAGAAGAGGAACCTATAGGAAAAGAGCCAGCGACAGAAAGCGGAGGAAATCACCGAAAAATGCAAGAAGAAGCGGAGCATCAACGGTGCGGTGCCTCATCTGGTGTGGGGGGGTCCACGGGAGGACACAGACAGGGGAGACCCCTGTGCAAGAACAGTATATGGGCCCCTGTGTAAGGACAGTATATGGCCCCTGTGTAAGAACAGTATATGGCCCCTGTGTAAGGACAGTATATGACCCCTGTGTAAGAACAGTATATGGCCCCTGTGTAAGAACAGTATATGGCCCTGTGCAAGAACAGTATATGGCCCTGTGTAAGAACACTATATGGCCCTGTGCAAGAACAGTATATGGCCCCTGTGTAAGAACAGTATATGGCCCTGTGTAAGAACAGTATATGGCCCCTGTGTAAGGACAGTATATGACCCCTGTGTAAGAACAGTATATGGCCCCTGTGTAAGAACAGTATATGGCCCTGTGCAAGAACAGTATATGGCCCTGTGCAAGAACAGTATATGGCCCCTGTGTAAGAACAGTATATGGCTCCTGTGTAAGAACAGTATATGGCCCTGTGTAAGAACAGTATATGGCCCCTGTGTAAGAACAGTATATGGCCCTGTGTAAGAACAGTATATGGCTCCTGTGTAAGAACAGTATATGGCCCCTGTGTAAGAACAGTATATGGCCCCTGTGTAAGAACAGTATATGGCCCCTGTGTAAGAACAGTATATGGCTCCTGTGTAAGAACAGTATATGGCCCCTGTGTAAGAACAGTATATGGCCCCTGTGTAAGAACAGTATATGGCCCTGTGTAAGAACAGTATATGGCTCCTGTGTAAGAACAGTATATGGGCCCTGTGTAAGAACAGTATATGGCCCTGTGTAAGAACAGTATATGGCCCCTGTGTAAGAACAGTATATGGCTCCTGTGTAAGAACAGTATATGGCCCTGTGTAAGAACAGTATATGGCTCCTGTGTAAGAACAGTATATGGCCCTGTGTAAGAACAGTATATGGCCCCTGTGTAAGAACAGTATATGGCCCCTGTGTAAGAACAGTATATGGCCCCTGTGTAAGAACAGTATATGGCTCCTGTGTAAGAACAGTATATGGCCCTGTGTAAGAACAGTATATGGCCCCTGTGTAAGAACAGTATATGGCTCCTGTGTAAGAACAGTATATTGGCCCTGTGTAAGAACAGTATATGGCCCTGTGTAAGAACAGTATATGGCCCCTGTGTAAGGACAGTATATGTCCCCTGTGTAAGAACAGTATATGGCCCCTGTGTAAGAACAGTATATGGCCCTGTGCAAGAACAGTATATGGCCCTGTGCAAGAACAGTATATGGCCCCTGTGTAAGAACAGTATATGGCTCCTGTGTAAGAACAGTATATGGCCCCTGTGTAAGAACAGTATATGGCCCCTGTGTAAGAACAGTATATGGCCCTGTGTAAGAACAGTATATGGCTCCTGTGTAAGAACAGTATATGGCCCTGTGTAAGAACAGTATATGGCTCCTGTGTAAGAACAGTATATGGCCCTGTGTAAGAACAGTATATGGCCCCTGTGTAAGAACAGTATATGGCCCTGTGTAAGAACAGTATATGGCCCTGTGCAAGAACAGTATATGGCCCTGTGCAAGAACAGTATATGGCCCCTGTGTAAGAACAGTATATGGCCCCTGTGTAAGAACAGTATATGGCCCCTGTGTAAGAACAGTATATGGCCCCTGTGTAAGAACAGTATATGGCCCCTGTGTAAGAACAGTATATGGCCCTGTGCAAGAACAGTATATGGCCCCTGTGTAAGAACAGTATATGGCCCCTGTGTAAGAACAGTATATGGCCCCTGTGTAAGAACAGTATATGGGCCCTGTGTAAGAACAGTATATGGCCCCTGTGTAAGAACAGTATATGACCCTGTGTAAGAACAGTATATGGCCCCTGTGTAAGAACAGTATATGGCCCCTGTGTAAGAACAGTATATGGCCCCTGTGTAAGAACAGTATATGGCCCTGTGTAAGAACAGTATATGGCCCCTGTGTAAGAACAGTATATGGCTCCTGTGTAAGAACAGTATATGGCCCCTGTGTAAGAACAGTATATGGCCCCTGTGTAAGAACAGTATATGGCCCCTGTGTAAGAACAGTATATGGCCCCTGTGTAAGAACAGTATATGGCCCTGTGTAAGAACAGTATATGGCCCTGTGTAAGAACAGTATATGGCCCCTGTGTAAGAACAGTATATGGCCCTGTGTAAGAACAGTATATGGCCCTGTGTAAGAACAGTATATGGCCCCTGTGTAAGAACAGTATATGTCCCCTGTGTAAGAACAGTATATGGCCCCTGTGTAAGAACAGTATATGGCCCCTGTGTAAGAACAGTATATGGCCCTGTGTAAGAACAGTATATGGCCCTGTGTAAGAACAGTATATGGCCCCTGTGTAAGAACAGTATATGGCCCCTGTGTAAGAACAGTATATGGCTCCTGTGTAAGAACAGTATATGCCCCTGTGTAAGAACAGTATATGGCCCCTGTGTAAGAACAGTATATGGCTCCTGTGTAAGAACAGTATATGGCCCCTGTGTAAGAGCAGTATATGGGCCCCTGTGTAAGAACAGTATATGGCCCCTGTGTAAGAACAGTATATGGCCCCTGTGTAAGAACAGTATATGGCCCTGTGTAAGAACAGTATATGGCCCCTGTGTAAGAACAGTATATGGCCCCTGTGTAAGAACAGTATATGGCCCTGTGTAAGAACAGTATATGGCCCTGTGTAAGAACAGTATATGGCCCCTGTGTAAGAACAGTATATGTCCCCTGTGTAAGAACAGTATATGGCCCCTGTGTAAGAACAGTATATGGCCCCTGTGTAAGAACAGTATATGGCCCTGTGTAAGAACAGTATATGGCCCTGTGTAAGAACAGTATATGGCTCCTGTGTAAGAACAGTATATGCCCCTGTGTAAGAACAGTATATGGCCCCTGTGTAAGAACAGTATATGGCCCCTGTGTAAGAACAGTATATGGCTCCTGTGTAAGAACAGTATATGGCCCCTGTGTAAGAACAGTATATGGCCCCTGTGCAAGAACAGTATATGGCCCCTGTGTAAGAACAGTATATGGCCCTGTGTAAGAACAGTATATGGCCCCTGTGTAAGAACAGTATATGGCCCCTGTGTAAAAACAGTATATGGCCCCTGTGTAAGAACAGTATATGGCCCCTGTGTAAGAACAGTATATGGCTCCTGTGTAAGAACAGTATATGGCCCCTGTGTAAGAACAGTATATGGCTCCTGTGTAAGAACAGTATATGGCCCTGTGTAAGAACAGTATATGGCTCCTGTGTAAGAACAGTATATGGCTCCTGTGTAAGAACAGTATATGGCCCCTGTGTAAGAACAGTATATGGCTCCTGTGTAAGAACAGTATATGGCCCCTGTGTAAGAACAGTATATGGCTCCTGTGTAAGAACAGTATATGGCCCTGTGTAAGAACAGTATATGGCCCTGTGTAAGAACAGTATATGGCCTCTGTGTAAGAACAGTATATGGCCCCTGTGTAAGAACAGTATATGGCCCCTGTGTAAGAACAGTATATGGCCCCTGTGTAAGAACAGTATATGGCCCCTGTGTAAGAACAGTATATGGCCCCTGTGTAAGAACAGTATATGGCCCCTGTGCAAGAACAGTATATGGCCCCTGTGTAAGAACAGTATATGGCCCCTGTGTAAGAACAGTATATGGCCCTGTGTAAGAACAGTATATGGCCCCTGTGTAAGAACAGTATATGGCCCCTGTGTAAGAACAGTATATGGCCCTGTGTAAGAACAGTATATGGCTCCTGTGTAAGAACAGTATATGGCCCCTGTGTAAGAACAGTATATGGCTCCTGTGTAAGAACAGTATATGGCCCCTGTGTAAGAACAGTATATGGCCCCTGTGTAAGAACAGTATATGGCCCTGTGTAAGAACAGTATATGGCCCTGTGTAAGAACAGTATATGGCCCCTGTGTAAGAACAGTATATGGCTCCTGTGTAAGAACAGTATATGACCCTGTGTAAGAACAGTATATGCCCCTGTGTAAGGACAGTATATGGCTCCTGTGTAAGAACAGTATATGGCCCCTGTGTAAGAACAGTATATGGCTCCTGTGTAAGAACAGTATATGGCCCCTGTGTAAGAACAGTATATGGCCCCTGTGTAAGAACAGTATATGGCCCCTGTGTAAGAACAGTATATGGCCCCTGTGTAAGAACAGTATATGGCCCCTGTGTAAGAACAGTATATGGCCCCTGTGCAAGAACAGTATATGGCCCCTGTGTAAGAACAGTATATGGCCCCTGTGTAAGAACAGTATATGACCCTGTGTAAGAACAGTATATGGCCCCTGTGTAAGAACAGTATATGGCCCCTGTGTAAGAACAGTATATGGCCCCTGTGTAAGAACAGTATATGGCCCCTGTGTAAGAACAGTATATGGCCCTGTGTAAGAACAGTATATGGCCCCTGTGTAAGAACAGTATATGGCCCCTGTGTAAGAACAGTATATGGCCCCTGTGTAAGAACAGTATATGGCCCCTGTGTAAGAACAGTATATGGCCCTGTGTAAGAACAGTATATGGCCCCTGTGTAAGAACAGTATATGGCTCCTGTGTAAGAACAGTATATGGCCCCTGTGTAAGAACAGTATATGGCCCCTGTGTAAGAACAGTATATGGCCCCTGTGTAAGAACAGTATATGGCTCCTGTGTAAGAACAGTATATGGCTCCTGTGTAAGAACAGTATATGGCTCCTGTGTAAGAACAGTATATGGCTCCTGTGTAAGAACAGTATATGGCCCCTGTGTAAGAACAGTATATGGCCCCTGTGTAAGAACAGTATATGGCCCTGTGTAAGAACAGTATATGGCCCTGTGTAAGAACAGTATATGGCCCCTGTGTAAGAACAGTATATGGCTCCTGTGTAAGAACAGTATATGACCCTGTGTAAGAACAGTATATGCCCCTGTGTAAGGACAGTATATGGCTCCTGTGTAAGAACAGTATATGGCCCCTGTGTAAGAACAGTATATGGCTCCTGTGTAAGAACAGTATATGGCCCCTGTGTAAGAACAGTATATGGCCCCTGTGTAAGAACAGTATATGGCCCCTGTGTAAGAACAGTATATGGCCCCTGTGTAAGAACAGTATATGGCCCCTGTGTAAGAACAGTATATGGCCCCTGTGCAAGAACAGTATATGGCCCCTGTGTAAGAACAGTATATGGCCCCTGTGTAAGAACAGTATATGGCCCTGTGTAAGAACAGTATATGGCCCCTGTGTAAGAACAGTATATGGCCCCTGTGTAAGAACAGTATATGGCCCCTGTGTAAGAACAGTATATGGCCCTGTGTAAGAACAGTATATGGCCCCTGTGTAAGAACAGTATATGGCCCCTGTGTAAGAACAGTATATGGCCCCTGTGTAAGAACAGTATATGGCCCTGTGTAAGAACAGTATATGGCCCCTGTGTAAGAACAGTATATGGCTCCTGTGTAAGAACAGTATATGGCCCCTGTGTAAGAACAGTATATGGCCCCTGTGTAAGAACAGTATATGGCCCCTGTGTAAGAACAGTATATGGCTCCTGTGTAAGAACAGTATATGGCTCCTGTGTAAGAACAGTATATGGCCCCTGTGTAAGAACAGTATATGGCTCCTGTGTAAGAACAGTATATGGCCCCTGTGTAAGAACAGTATATGACCCTGTGTAAGAACAGTATATGGCCCTGTGCAAGAACAGTATATGCCCCTGTGTAAGAACAGTATATGGCCCCTGTGCAAGAACAGTATATGGCCCCTGTGTAAGAACAGTATATGGCTCCTGTGTAAGGACAGTATATGACCCCTGTGTAAGAACAGTATATGGCCCTGTGCAAGAACAGTATATGGCCCCTGTGTAAGAACAGTATATGGCCCCTGTGTAAGAACAGTATATGGCCCCTGTGTAAGAACAGTATATGGCCCCTGTGTAAGAACAGTATATGGCTCCTGTGTAAGAACAGTATATGGCTCCTGTGTAAGAACAGTATATGGCCCTGTGTAAGAACAGTATATGGCCCTGTGTAAGAACAGTATATGGCTCCTGTGTAAGAACAGTATATGGCCCCTGTGTAAGAACAGTATATGGCCCCTGTGTAAGAACAGTATATGCCCCTGTGTAAGAACAGTATATGGCCCCTGTGTAAGAACAGTATATGGCCCCTGTGTAAGAACAGTATATGGCCCCTGTGTAAGAACAGTATATGGCCCCTGTGTAAGAACAGTATATGGCCCCTGTGTAAGAACAGTATATGGCCCTGTGTAAGAACAGTATATGCCCCCTGTGTAAGAACAGTATACGGCTCCTGTGTAAGAACAGTATATGGCCCCTGTGTAAGAACAGTATATGGCCCTGTGCAAGAACAGTATATGGCCCCTGTGTAAGAACAGTATATGGCCCCTGTGTAAGAACAGTATATGGCCCTGTGCAAGAACAGTATATGGCCCCTGTGTAAGAACAGTATATGACCCTGTGTAAGAACAGTATATGGCCCTGTGTAAGAACAATATATGGCCCCTGTATAAGAACAGTATATGACCCTGTGTAAGAACAGTATATGGCCCTGTGTAAGAACAGTATATGGCTCCTGTGTAAGAACAGTATATGGCTCCTGTGTAAGAACAGTATATGGCTCCTGTGTAAGAACAGTATATGGCCCTGTGTAAGAACAGTATATGGCCCCTGTGTAAGAACAGTATATGACCCCTGTGTAAGAACAGTATATGACCCTGTGTAAGAACAGTATATGGCTCCTGTGTAAGAACAGTATATGGCCCCTGTGTAAGAACAGTATATGGCCCCTGTGTAAGAACAGTATATGGCCCTGTGTAAGGACAGTATATGGCCCCTGTGTAAGAACAGTATATGGCCCCTGTATAAGAACAGTATATGGCTCCTGTGTAAGAACAGTATATGGCTCCTGTGTAAGGACAGTATATGACCCCTGTGTAAGAACAGTATATGGCTCCTGTGTAAGGACAGTATATGACCCCTGTGTAAGAACAGTATATGGCCCCTGTGCAAGAACAGTATATGGCCCCTGTGCAAGAACAGTATATGGCTCCTGTGTAAGGACAGTATATGGCCCCTGTGTAAGAACAGTATATGGCTCCTGTGTAAGGACAGTATATGACCCCTGTGTAAGAACAGTATATGGCCCCTGTGCAAGAACAGTATATGGCCCCTGTGTAAGAACAGTATATGGCCCCTGTGTAAGAACAGTATATGGCCCCTGTATAAGAACAGTATATGGCCCTGTGTAAGAACAGTATATGACCCTGTGTAAGAACAGTATATGGCCCCTGTGTAAGAACAGTATATGACCCTGTGTAAGAACAGTATATGGCCCCTGTATAAGAACAGTATATGACCCTGTGTAAGAACAGTATATGTCCCCTGTGTAAGAACAGTATATGGCTCCTGTGTAAGAACAGTATATGGCCCCTGTATAAGAACAGTATATGACCCTGTGTAAGAACAGTATATGGCCCCTGTGTAAGAACAATATATGGCCCCTGTGTAAGAACAGTATATGACCCTGTGTAAGAACAGTATATGGCCCCTGTGTAAGAACAGTATATGGCCCCTGTGTAAGAACAGTATATGGCCCCTGTGTAAGAACAGTATATGGCCCCTGTGTAAGAACAGTATATGGCCCCTGTGTAAGAACAGTATATGGCTCCTGTGTAAGAACAGTATATGGCCCCTGTGTAAGAACAGTATATGACCCCTGTGCAAGAACAGTATATGGCCCTGTGTAAGAACAGTATATGGCCCCTGTGTAAGAACAGTATATGGCCCCTGTGTAAGAACAGTATATGGCCCTGTGTAAGAACAGTATATGGCTCCTGTGTAAGAACAGTATATGGCTCCTGTGTAAGAACAGTATATGGCCCTGTGTAAGAACAGTATATGGCCCCTGTGTAAGAACAGTATATGGCTCCTGTGTAAGAACAGTATATGGCTCCTGTGTAAGAACAGTATATGGCCCTGTGTAAGAACAGTATATGGCCCCTGTGCAAGAACAGTATATGGCTCCTGTGTAAGAACAGTATATGCCCCTGTGTAAGAACAGTATATGGCTCCTGTGTAAGAACAGTATATGGCCCCTGTGTAAGAACAGTATATGACCCCTGTGCAAGAACAGTATATGGCTCCTGTGTAAGAACAGTATATGGCCCCTGTGTAAGAACAGTATATGGCCCCTGTGTAAGAACAGTATATGGCCCCTGTGTAAGAACAGTATATGGCCCTGTGTAAGAACAGTATATGGCCCCTGTGTAAGAACAGTATATGGCCCTGTG
The DNA here is from genome assembly GCF_048569485.1 of Anomaloglossus baeobatrachus. NCBI lineage: Eukaryota > Metazoa > Chordata > Amphibia > Anura > Aromobatidae > Anomaloglossus > Anomaloglossus baeobatrachus. Next base: position 962,759,457 of record NC_134353.1, read on the forward strand.
TAAGAACAGTATATGGCTCCTGTGTAAGAACAGTATATGGCCCCTGTGTAAGAACAGTATATGGCCCCTGTGTAAGAACAGTGTATGGCCCCTGTGTAAGAACAGTATATGGCCCCTGTGTAAGAACAGTATATGGCCCCTGTGTAAGAACAGTGTATGGCTCCTGTGTAAGAACAGTATATGGCTCCTGTGTAAGAACAGTATATGGCCCCTGTATAAGAACAGTATATGGCCCTGTGTAAGAACAGTATATGGCCTCTGTGTAAGAACAGTATATGGCCCCTGTGTAAGAACAGTATATGGCCCCTGTGTAAGAACAGTATATGGCCCCTGTGTAAGAACAGTATATGGCTCCTGTGTAAGAACAGTATATGGCCCCTGTGTAAGAACAGTATATGGCCCTGTGTAAGAACAGTATATGGCCCCTGTGTAAGAACAGTATATGGCCCTGTGTAAGAACAGTATATGGCTCCTGTGTAAGAACAGTATATGGCCCCTGTGTAAGAACAGTATATGGCCCCTGTGTAAGAACAGTGTATGGCCCCTGTGTAAGAACAGTATATGGCCCCTGTGTAAGAACAGTATATGGCCCCCTGTGTAAGAACAGTGTATGGCTCCTGTGTAAGAACAGTATATGGCTCCTGTGTAAGAACAGTATATGGCTCCTGTGTAAGAACAGTATATGGCTCCTGTGTAAGAACAGTATATGGCCCCTGTGTAAGAACAGTATATGGCTCCTGTGTAAGAACAGTATATGGCTCCTGTGTAAGAACAGTATATGGCTCCTGTGTAAGAACAGTATATGGCTCCTGTGTAAGAACAGTATATGGCTCCTGTGTAAGAACAGTATATGGCTCCTGTGTAAGAACAGTATATGGCTCCTGTGTAAGAACAGTATATGGCTCCTGTGTAAGAACAGTATATGGCCCCTGTGTAAGAACAGTATATGGCCCCTGTGTAAGAACAGTATATGGCCTCTGTGTAAGAACAGTATATGGCCCCTGTGTAAGAACAGTATATGGCCCCTGTGTAAGAACAGTATATGGCCCCCTGTGTAAGAACAGTATATGGCCCCTGTGTAAGAACAGTATATGGCCCCTGTGTAAGAACAGTATATGGCCCCTGTGTAAGAACAGTATATGGCCTCTGTGTAAGAACAGTATATGGCCCCTGTGTAAGAACAGTATATGGCCCCTGTGTAAGAACAGTATATGGCCCCTGTGTAAGAACAGTATATGGCCCTGTGTAAGAACAGTATATGGCTCCTGTGTAAGAACAGTATATGGCTCCTGTGTAAGAACAGTATATGGCCCCTGTATAAGAACAGTATATGGCCCCTGTGTAAGAACAGTATATGGCCCCTGTATAAGAACAGTATATGGCTCCTGTGTAAGAACAGTATATGGCCCCTGTATAAGAACAGTATATGGCCCCTGTGTAAGAACAGTATATGGCTCCTGTGTAAGAACAGTATATGGCCCCTGTGTAAGAACAGTATATGGCCCCTGTGTAAGAACAGTGTATGGCTCCTGTGTAAGAACAGTATATGGCTCCTGTGTAAGAACAGTATATGGCCCCTGTGTAAGAACAGTATATGGCCCTGTGCAAGAACAGTATATGGCCCCTGTGTAAGAACAGTATATGGCCCCTGTGTAAGAACAGTATATGGCCCCTGTGTAAGAACAGTATATGGCCTCTGTGTAAGAACAGTATATGGCCCTGTGTAAGAACAGTATATGCCCCTGTGTAAGAACAGTATATGGCTCCTGTGTAAGAACAGTATATGGCCCCTGTGTAAGAACAGTATATGGCCCTGTGTAAGAACAGTATATGGCTCCTGTGTAAGAACAGTATATGGCTCCTGTGTAAGAACAGTATATGGCCCCTGTGTAAGAACAGTATATGGCCCTGTGTAAGAACAGTATATGCCCCTGTGTAAGAACAGTATATGGCCCCTGTGTAAGAACAGTATATGACCCTGTGTAAGAACAGTATATGCCCCTGTGTAAGAACAGTATATGGCCCTGTGTAAGAACAGTATATGCCCCTGTGTAAGAACAGTATATGGCTCCTGTGTAAGAACAGTATATGGCCCCTGTGTAAGAACAGTATATGGCCCTGTGTAAGAACAGTATATGCCCCTGTGTAAGAACAGTATATGGCCCTGTGTAAGAACAGTATATGCCCCTGTGTAAGAACAGTATATGGCTCCTGTGTAAGAACAGTATATGGCCCCTGTGTAAGAACAGTATATGGCCCTGTGTAAGAACAGTATATGGCCCCTGTGTAAGAACAGTATATGGCTCCTGTGTAAGAACAGTATATGGCCCCTGTGTAAGAACAGTATATGGCCCTGTGTAAGAACAGTATATGCCCCTGTGTAAGAACAGTATATGGCTCCTGTGTAAGAACAGTATATGGCTCCTGTGTAAGAACAGTATATGGTCCCTGTGTAAGAACAGTATATGCCCCCTGTGTAAGAACAGTATATGGCCCTGTGTAAGAACAGTATATGCCCCTGTGTAAGAACAGTATATGGCCCCTGTGTAAGAACAGTATATGGCTCCTGTGTAAGAACAGTATATGGCCCCTGTATAAGAACAGTATATGGCTCCTGTGTAAGAACAGTATATGGCCCCTGTATAAGAACAGTATATGGCTCCTGTGTAAGAACAGTATATGGCCCCTGTATAAGAACAGTATATGGGCCCCTGTGTAAGAACAGTATATGGCTCCTGTGTAAGAACAGTATATGGCCCCTGTGTAAGAACAGTATATGGCTCCTGTGTAAGAACAGTATATGGCCCCTGTGTAAGAACAGTATATGGCCCTGTGCAAGAACAGTATATGGCCCTGTGTAAGAACAGTATATGGCCCCTGTGTAAGAACAGTATATGGCCCCTGTGTAAGAACAGTATATGGCTCCTGTGTAAGAACAGTATATGGCCCCTGTGTAAGAACAGTATATGGCTCCTGTGTAAGAACAGTATATGGCTCCTGTGTAAGAACAGTATATGGCCCCTGTGTAAGAACAGTATATGGCCCCTGGTGTAAGAACAGTATATGGCCCCTGTGTAAGAACAGTATATGGCCCTGTGTAAGAACAGTATATGGCTCCTGTGTAAGAACAGTATATGGCCCCTGTGTAAGAACAGTATATGGCCCCTGTGTAAGAACAGTATATGGCCCCTGTGTAAGAACAGTATATGGCCCCTGTGTAAGAACAGTATATGGCCCTGTGTAAGAACAGTATATGGCCCCTGTGTAAGAACAGTATATGGCCCTGTGTAAGAACAGTATATGGCCCCTGTGTAAGAACAGTATATGGCCCTGTGTAAGAACAGTATATGGCCCCTGTGTAAGAACAGTATATGGCCCTGTGTAAGAACAGTATATGGCCCCTGTGTAAGAACAGTATATGGCCCCTGTGTAAGAACAGTATATGGCCCCTGTGTAAGAACAGTATATGGCCCCTGTGTAAGAACAGTATATGGCCCCTGTGTAAGAACAGTATATGGCCCCTGTGTAAGAACAGTATATGGCCCTGTGTAAGAACAGTATATGGCCCCTGTGTAAGAACAGTATATGGCCCCTGTGTAAGAACAGTATATGGCCCCTGTGTAAGAACAGTATATGGCCCTGTGTAAGAACAGTATATGGCCCCTGTGTAAGAACAGTATATGGCCCTGTGTAAGAACAGTATATGGCCCCTGTGTAAGAACAGTATATGGCCCTGTGTAAGAACAGTATATGGCCCCTGTGTAAGAACAGTATATGGCCCCTGTGTAAGAACAGTATATGGCCCCTGTGTAAGAACAGTATATGGACCCCTGTGTAAGAACAGTATATGGCCCCTGTGTAAGAACAGTATATGGCCCCTGTGTAAGAACAGTATATGGCCCTGTGTAAGAACAGTATATGGCCCCTGTGTAAGAACAGTATATGGCCCCTGTGTAAGAACAGTATATGGCCCTGTGTAAGAACAGTATATGGCCCTGTGTAAGAACAGTATATGGCCCTGTGTAAGAACAGTATATGGCCCCTGTGTAAGAACAGTATATGGCCCCTGTGTAAGAACAGTATATGGCCCTGTGTAAGAACAGTATATGGCCCTGTGTAAGAACAGTATATGGCCCCTGTGTAAGAACAGTATATGGCCCCTGTGTAAGAACAGTATATGGCCCCTGTGTAAGAACAGTATATGGGCCCCTGTGTAAGAACAGTATATGGCCCTGTGTAAGAACAGTATATGGCCCCTGTGTAAGAACAGTATATGGCCCCTGTGTAAGAACAGTATATGGCCCCTGTGTAAGAACAGTATATGGCCCTGTGTAAGAACAGTATATGGCCCTGTGTAAGAACAGTATATGGCCCCTGTGTAAGACGTAACAGTATATGGCCCCTGTGTAAGAACAGTATATGGCCCCTGTGTAAGAACAGTATATGGCCCCTGTGTAAGAACAGTATATGGCCCCTGTGTAAGAACAGTATATGGCCCCTGTGTAAGAACAGTATATGGCCCCTGTGTAAGAACAGTATATGGCCCCTGTGTAAGAACAGTATATGGCCCCTGTGTAAGAACAGTATATGGCCCCTGTGTAAGAACAGTATATGGCCCCTGTGTAAGAACAGTATATGGCCCCTGTGTAAGAACAGTATATGGCCCTGTGTAAGAACAGTATATGGCCCCTGTGTAAGAACAGTATATGGCCCCTGTGTAAGAACAGTATATGGCCCCTGTGTAAGAACAGTATATGGCCCCTGTGTAAGAACAGTATATGGCCCCTGTGTAAGAACAGTATATGGCCCCTGTGTAAGAACAGTATATGGCCCTGTGTAAGAACAGTATATGGCCCCTGTGTAAGAACAGTATATGGCCCCTGTGTAAGAACAGTATATGGCCCCTGTGTAAGAACAGTATATGGCCCCTGTGTAAGAACAGTATATGGCCCCTGTGTAAGAACAGTATATGGCCCCTGTGTAAGAACAGTATATGGCCCCTGTGTAAGAACAGTATATGAACCCCTGTGTAAGAACAGTATATGGCCCCTGTGTAAGAACAGTATATGGCCCCTGTGTAAGAACAGTATATGGCCCCTGTGTAAGAACAGTATATGGCCCCTGTGTAAGAACAGTATATGGCCCCTGTGTAAGAACAGTATATGGCCCCTGTGTAAGAACAGTATATGGCCCCTGTGTAAGAACAGTATATGGCCCTGTAAGAACAGTATATGGCCCTGTGTAAGAACAGTATATGGCCCCTGTGTAAGAACAGTATATGGCCCCTGTGTAAGAACAGTATATGGCCCCTGTGTAAGAACAGTATATGGCCCCTGTGTAAGAACAGTATATGGCTCCTGTGTAAGGAACAGTATATGGCCCTGTGTAAGAACAGTATATGGCTCCTGTGTAAGAACAGTATATGGCTCCTGTGTAAGGAACAGTATATGGCCCTGTGTAAGAACAGTTATATG